>NC_081854.1:9530590-9645590 GCF_963259705.1 Myotis daubentonii
CAGGGGGCACCATCTCAAGGCCCCCGGCCCCTGGTGGCACCGGGACGCTTGAGCAACCCGGGCAGCAGCTCTTTACCCAGCGGCACAGACGTGAGTGAAAATCCGCCTGGTACCCGCCACTCAGAAGGGACTGGGGAGCAGGGTCCCGGCGGCCGCCCCCTGTGCCGGGCGGGCCCTGGAATCTGGACAGCTGAGGGCTCGGGGACCTCCCGTGACTCAGGCAGCAGCCTGGCAGCGGGCGGAGGAAGATTTCAACATTTTGACATCAGCTCCAGAGCACTCAAGAGTCGGCTCTCGGCCCTGCCCGCCCCCTTGGCGCCCCAGCTGCCCGGCCAGCACCCCACCATGATGCAAGTTGAAGAATGCGATTCCTGCCCCTCCGTTAGCTCTGTTACCCACAGCACGGGCAGGGCTAAGGGCTGGCTGCCACTGTGGGAGTTCGCTTTGGGATCCTTAGGAGGCCCTGGGACTCCCACCCCTGAGTGTCTTCTTTTGCTGGAGCAGCTGTGGGGCTGGATCTGAGGCCACAGGGCTTCTCACCCAGGCAGCTCTCAGTCACTCACACACGGAGTCACGACAACACCCGTAATAACGGCAACGCAATTTCCAAAGCCGAGGCAGAGAGACCCACTGTCCCTGACCATGAAGAAATGGAGGTGTGCCTGGCCGGCGTGGCTCAGTGGTTGAGCATCGACGTATGAACCAGGAGGTCACGGTTCGATTCCCAGTCAGGGCACATGCCCGGGTTGCAGACTTGATCCCCAGTGTGGGGCGTGCAGGAGGCAGCTAATCAATGATTCTCTCTCATCATTGATGTTTCTCGCTCTCTCTCTCTCTCTCTCTCTCTCTCTCTCCCTCTCTGAAATCAATAAAAATATTTTTTTTAAAAGTGATGGGGGGCCAAAACCGGTTTGGCTCAGTGGATAGAGTGTCGGCTTGCGGACTGAAAGGTCCCAGGTTCAATTCCGGTCAAGGGCATGTACCTGGGTTGCGGGCACATCCCCAGTGGGAGATGTGCAGGAGGCAGCTGGTCGATGTTTCTCTCTCGTCGATGTTTCTAACTATCTCTCTCCCTTCCTCTCTGTAAAAAATCAATAAAATATATATATATATATATATATATATATATAAAGTGATGGGGGTGTGATGGTGAGGCGGGGGCAGGACTCCAAGGCCAGGCTGCGGGCGCCCACCCAGCGCTGCCACGAGGGGCTGTGTGTCCTCGGGCAAGGGCTGTACCTCTCTGGGCCTCAGTTTCCACCTTTGTAAAACAGGTTGATAACAAGCACCGGCCTCATTTGGGGGGATGGAAAGCTCAATTAATTTGTCTGGATAAAAATGTCAACGTAATATGAACAGCTGCAGCCCCAGCTGGTGGCTCGGTTGGAGGGTTGTCCCTGCACCAAAAAAGGTTGCAGTTCGATCCCCAGTTGGGGCACATAAGGGAGGCAACCGATCAATGTTCCAACATCAATGTTCTATCTCAAATCAATAAATGTATCCTCGGGTGAGGAGTAAAACAAAAAATACTCTAAAAATATTAGCAGCTGCTATTAACCCAGGAGTTCACAGTTGGCAAGCTCTAGAGATATTTTTGATTGTCACAGCTGGGGAGAAGCGGGGGGGGGGGGGGGGGGCTACCACTGGTGAGTGGAGGCCAGGATGCCGCTAACTATCCTGTGACAGTTCTCTGGCCCCGAATGGCAGTAGTGCTGAGGCTGAAAGGCCTTTTTTTAATATATATATTTTATTGATTTTTTACGGAGAGGAAGGGAGAGGGATAGAGAGTTAGAAACATCGATCAGCTGCCTCCTGCACACCTCCTACTGGGGATGTGCCCACAACCAAGGTACATGCCCTTGACCGGAATCGAACCTGGGACCCTTGAGTCCGCAAGCCGACGCTCTATCCACTGAGCCAAACGGGTCAGGGTGAGGCTGAAAGGCCTTGAGCAAGTCCATACCCGGAGCCAGACTCTGTTCTGAGGGCTTTGAAAGCATTAGCACCCAGTGCTCGCGGCAGCAGGCAGACAGCGCTGCCAGGATGCCCATTTTCCAGCTGGAGAAACTGAGGCTCAGAAAACGAAGCAACTTGCCCAAGTTCACAGAGCTAAGTGAGCGGCCAAGGCGAATGCATTCTCCCAGAATCCCTCCGTCCTGGGCTGGAGACGTCTCAGACCCAAAGGTCACGGGCTCTGCGGGTCAGCCCTCAGAACAGGCCCAGCCTGGGCCAGGCTGCTCCCGCCTCCGTGCCCGAGCCTGGACTCTGTCTCCACGGTCACCCCTGATCTGCCCGCCTCCTCTCCGTCCACCCGGACCCCCCGCTTTCCCCAGCACCCGTTAACCCTGGGCCTGGATACGCGAGGAGCCTCTCACTCGTCCCCCAAGACCAGCACTGGGGTCCCTGAATGCTACGTGCATTCCTGGCCACGTAGAAGAGAGACTGCACTTCCCAGCTCCCCTTGCAGCTGGCCAAGGCCACGGCGAAGTTCTGACCAACTGGACGTCAGCACAAGTCACAGGTGCAACGTTAGCAGGCTCGCCCTGTTCAGCACAGTAGCCACATGTGATTATTTAAACTGAAGTGAGTTAAAGTGAAATACAACCTAAAATTTCAGTTCTGATGTGGCTAGTGGTTACCGTTTTGAAGGTCGCAGCATAAAGCACTTTCATCATCGTAGAAGGTGCATGGGGCAGCACTGCTTTATAAAGAGAGAGACTGTCCCATTACCTCCCCCTCCCCTCCCCTCCCCTGCCCTCCCCACGCCTCGCTGGCTGGAATGCAGACGCAAGGGCTGGAGTCTCCACAGCCGTTTTGTGCCGTGAGGGGTTCTTGGGCCTGGAGGCCAGGCCTGGAGGGGAACTAAGAAAGGGCTTGGGTCCCTGGCTCTGTGAAGCATAAACCAGCCCTAAATCTTCTTCCAGGGCTTTTATTTATGAAGGAGAGAGATAAACTTCTACCCTAATTAAGCCACAATTATTTGGGGTTTTCGTCTGCACTCCCTTTTCCTACCTCATCAAACCACGCTCCCACGGAACCATTTGCAGGAGGTGCTTCCGGAACTTGCCATGCATCCCTCTGGTTTCCAAGGCCCCATCCCGGAGCCCACAGAAGCCTGCCCCCGCCTGCCCCCCCCCCCCGCCCCCAGCCCCAGCCTCGCCCGGGGCGGCCGCCCACCTGCATCTTCTGGCAGTCCGGGAAGTCGCCCGGCGAGATGTGGTGCTCCAGCTGGATCTTAGCGAAGATGACGGGCAGCTTCATGATCAGCTGCTTCTTCTTGCTGTCCTTCCCGAACACGGAGGGCATCTCCTTCTTCAGGTAGCTGATGATGTACGCGTGGACCTGGGGAGGGGGGGGTTCCCGCCTGAGCCTGCCGCAGGGCACCGGCGGCTCATCACAGGTGCCCAGGCCGGTGGGGCCCCGTGGGATGGGTGTCCTCCCATGTACCGAAAGGCTGCCGGTTCGCTTTCCCATCAAGACACATGTCTGGGTTGCGGTCAGATCCCTGGGCAGCCAATCGATGTTTCTCTCCCTCTCCCTCTCCCTCTCCCTCTCCCTCTCATCTTTTTCTCCCTCTCTCTCTCTCAAAATCTTTTTTTAAAAAGGTTCCCAGGCCTCCTGCCTGGAGTTGCTGATACACCAGGTGCAGGGCGGGGCCTGAGATCTTTGCCTTTCAGACTGTTACCGGGGAGCTGCTGGGCTGTTGCGGCCACAGGTCGAAGGGCCCCGCCTCTCTGGTGGGCAGCCTGGGCCCCTCCCAGGCTGAAGCGCCCTCAGCAGCGTCCACTCCCAGACCCACATACAGCCCAGCCTCGCCCGGCCCCTCCGGCCCAGGGCTGCCTGTCAACATTCCCGGGGACGCGGTGTCTTAGGGCGCCCTCTGTGGAATTCGGGCCCAGCCCCCAGAGCTGGGTCCCCCTCAGCTGTGCCCGTCTGGGGGAACAAATGGCACCCCCACGTACCCCTCCCCAGGGGAGGCCAGAAGTCAGGAAATCAGTCCTGATTTCAATCTTCTTACGGCTCCCTGGCCTCCTCCAACCCCAGGGAGTCCTTGTCGCCGGCCGTCGCCATCTCTTGCCTGGGGAGACACACCAGTCACCCATGGCCTCCTGGCTTCTCTTGTCCCTACAAACCCTTCTCCATGAAGCAGCAGCGGGAGGTTTGTGGGGTTTCGTTTGTTTGTTTGTTTGTTTGTAACATACTTTTATTGGTTTCTGAGAGGAAGGGAGAGTGAGAGAGATAGAAACATCAATGATGAGAGAGAATCATTGATCCGTTGTCTTTTGCACGCCCCCTACTGGGGATCGAGCCTGCAACCCGGGCTTGTGCCCTGACTGGGAATTGAACCTGGACCTCCGGATTCATAGGTAGATGCTCAACCACTGAGCCACACCGGCTTGGCTGCTTGTTTATTTTTTTAAGGAACAAACACCAGACCATGAGATGCTGCTCCAAAGGCTCAATTTGCTTTCCATCCAAGTTCAAAATTCCTACAAGGCCCTACAGCAGCAGTTCTCAAAGTGTGGTCCGGGGAACCCAGGGGGTCTCGAGACCCTTTAGGGGTTCAGCCACCTCAAGGTGCCGTGGAACCTCGGCTCTCAAAGTTAATTCGTCCCAGAAGGTGGTTTGACAGCCGAACCATTCTTCCCATTAGAAACAATGTACATTGAATTAATTAGTTCCAGACCCAAATGAGTCCCTGTTTTAGCCTTTCTTATACACAGTACATGTCTAATGGACTGGTTAATTGAGAAGTAAACACTTCAAAAGCGAAAAGGACATGAAATATGAATGAACATTTAACAGAAAGGAAAGGAAATGTGCAGTAAAAAGGGAAAATCTCATCATAAGCCGCAACAAGAGCCAAAAAACACCCACGAAAATATTCACAATACAATTTCCTGGCTGGCAGACGCGCATTCTCTCGCTTGCTTGTCGCCTGGGAGACGTGACTGATCACACAGGTATCAGCACGAAAGGGGAATTGGGGTGAGAAGCAAACTGTTCGATGGGAGGCCTTGCAGAGCGGAGCCGAGGTGTGACTGTATTTGAATAATAAGAAGAAGATTCTTTTTTCCTTTTTTTACTTTTCATTTCCTCCCGAGTGGACGGTGGAGTTTTTTTTTTAAGGCTACAAGATAGGGGAAGCCAGGCAGCAAAGAGATTTGCAAAAATGTAGGACAGGCACCCTGTCCTCCCTGACTTCTTTTGTTTCAAAAATAGTTACTTTTCGCCCGGCCCGTGTGGCTCAGTGGTTGAGCGTTGACCTATGAACCAGGAGGTCAGGGTTCAATTCCCGGTCAGGGCACATGCCCAGGTGGCGGGCTCCATCCCCAGTGTGGGGTGTGCAGGAGGCAGCTGATCCATGATTCTCTCTCATCATTGATGTTTCTATCTCTCTCTCTCTCCCTCTCCCTTCCTCTCTGAAATCAATTAAGAAATATATATATTTTTTTAAAAAATAAGAGTGTACTGAGGTCCTGAGAATGGAAGGTTTGAGAAGCATGCTCTGCCTGACTTGGCTGCTCCAGCTTCCTCGCCTGCCTTCCTGGCTTTACCAGATGCCACTCATCCCCCACCCCAGGACCTTTGCACATGCCACTCTCTGCCTGGAACTCTGGCCTGGGCTCCCTGCAGCCGGCTCCCTCAGCTTCCTTTTGCGGTCACCCCCTCACACAGGCCATCCTCTGGGAAGCAGGTGCCCCCACCGCCACCATCCAGTTATTTTCTGTCTTCAACCTTTATCGTTTTGTTCACAACATTTATCACAATTCATTATTATTTTACTGATACGTTGGTTGGCTTGTCCTGTCTCTTTCCATCAGACGGGGAGCTCCGGGCGGGCCGGGGCCTTGCCGGGGCCCCTGTCCTCCGCGCTGGCACAACGTGTGCACAAACACTCAAGAAATATTTGGAGCAGCAACCCATGCGCTGGCGGACCTCTGGGCCGCAGTCTCGTACGTTATCAAAAAGCAAACAGGGAGGGCAGAATCATGAGCACACTACATCCTATTTTAAATAGGAAGCTAAAGAATGGCATGTATGTGCTTACACGAAAACAATGTCTCTAGGAAAAGGCACAGAAACCAATCGTGGGGCGGGCGGAGCCCTGAGAGCTGGGGGCAGGGTGGGAGGGAGGGTGTCTGACAAACGTGAATGCTTTACCATGAGCTGGTCTCAACCGTTGGCTTGAAAACACTTATTAAGTGAATCATACGTTTAGAATGCTGGCAATTCTCTGGTGAGTCTGGCTGGTTCTGTTCGTGCGCGCACACACACACACACACACAGCATGTCCTCCGGCCACCCTGGGCTCCTGTTCAAGCAGGTTCCTTCCTCAGGGCCTTTGCGCTTGCTGTTCCCTCTGCCTGGTACGGTCCCCCCAGATCTCCACTCAGCCCCCCTTCCTCTCCTTCAGGCCCCTCCCCAAATATCACCTCCTCCCGGAGACCTTCCCTAACGCCCCTTAAACAGCCCCTCACCCGTCTCTCTGTCCGCTGCCTCATTTTTCTTCAAAATCCTTATTGAATACGATATTACAGATTCATTTCATACCCACTTCCCCATTAAAAGGTAATTCTAGCCCTGACTGGTTTGGGTCAGTGGATAGAGTGCTGGCCTGCGGACCTAAGGGTCCTGGGTTCGATTCCGTCAAGTGCACACGCCCGGATTGTGGGCTCCATCCCCAGATGGGGGCGTGTAGGAGGCAGCCGATCAATTTTTCTACTCCCTCTCCCTTCCTCTCTAAAATCAATAAAAATAACTTTAAAAAAAAAAAACAAAAGTAATTCAACAAGGAAAGACTGTCCGGCCGGCTTGCTCGCTGCTGTGTCTCCAGGGCCTAGAACAGCGAGGGGACAGGTCAGTAACAGGCAGTAACTGTTGGTTAAGTGCGCGTCACTGGGCGGCTCAGAGCAGCTCGGTATGAAGGTCCAGGGCGTTTGGCCTCGCTAGACTCAGACCTCCCAAGACCTTGGCCTCAAGTATCACAGCGCAGCTCCCCGCTGGCGGAAGGCAGAGCCGGGGACTCATCCGCACCCGGCCTCTGAAGTGGGGGGGAGGGGGGGCGGGAGGGGGGAGAGGCTGCCAAAAAGAGTCCAGACGGGCTTTGCACCCTTGTGGGGGGGGGGGGGGGAGGACTTTTCTTTTTTTAAAATCCCCATCTGAGGATATTTTCCCAGATTTTTAGAGACAGGGAAAGACAGAGAGAAACATAGGTGTGAGAGAAACACATTGACTGGTTGCCTCCTGCAGGCACCCCACCAGGCCTGAGCGGGGGAGGAGCCTGCAACCAAGGTACCTGCCCTTGACCGGAATCGAACCCGGGACCCTTCGGTCCACAGGCCGATGCTCTATCCACTGGGCCAAACTGGCCAGGACGAGAGCATTTGATTTGATTGATTGATTGATTTTAGAAGGGAAGGGAGAGAGAGATGGATGGGCTGTTCCACTTATTCTGCATGCATTGGTCGACGCTGGTCTGTGTCCTGACGGGAGATGGGACCCGCAGCCTTGGTGCATCAGGACGATGCTCTGACTGACGGAGCCGCCCGGCCAGGCGACCGCACGTTTGATGATGGGACTGACTGTGGCAGAAGCACGTGGGGCGTGGGCAGGTGACAGGGGGCAGGGGCGGGGCTTGGTCACAGTGGACCTGGGCCTGGCACAGCACTGGGGAGCCACGGCTGGATCTGCCGCAGGGAGGTGAGAGGGGCCAATCAGGGCAGGGGTGTGGCTCGGTGTGGGCGTGGCCTGTGGCGCGGGCCAATGGGGCGAGGGGGCGGGGTCCTGGGGCGGCTCCTGGGGGACCCTGAGCGGGGAGGCGGTGGGACGCTGATGTCTTTTCCAGAGAGGAAGCGGGGGAAGGTGCCAGGAAGAGATAAGGTGGGAGGGCTCCGGGGTTTGTCCGGGTTTCCGGAGCCGCCTCCTGTCCGGCGGGGCTCCAGGTGTCCGCCCGACCCTGCCCCTCGGCCCCGCGGCCTGGGCTCCATCCAGCTCCTGCCGCTCTGCCTCCCTGGAGGGGTCTGGGGGCTGGGGTCCATGAGGGGCGAGGGCGAGCCCCAGGGAGGCTGAGACTGGGAGGAAGACAGAGGAGGAGGGAGTAGATGATGGTAGATGATAGATAGATGGATAGATAGATAGATGATTGATAGACAGATGATAGATGATTGATAGATAGGTAGATAGATGATTGATAGATAGATGATGATGATGATAGATAGATAGATAGATAGATAGATAGATAGATAGATAGATAGATGATAGATGATAGGATGAGGGAGGAAGAGGAGAGAGACCGAAGGAGGGAGAGGAAGAGATAATTAGAAAAAGAGGGGGAAAGAGGAGAAGAGAATGAATGAGGGACACAGGGAGAGAGGGAGAGAAAGGGAGAAAGAATGAGGGAAGGAGCGAGGAAGAGAAAGATCAAGAGAGAGAGAGGCAGAGAAAGAGGCAGAAGTAAGGAGAGAGAGGGAGACCGTCCAGAGCCTGGGCAGAGCGGGAAGAAAGGTGGGTTCTGAGGCTCCGGTCCACACCGCGCCCCTCCCTCCCAAAGAGGATTCCTGGGGTGGGGTGGGGGCTCTGACTCACCTGCTCCGAGCTGCTCCCTAAACCTCTGGCTCCTTCACCTCCGGGGCCTCCCTGCTCGCCCAGCTTCCTGCCCCACCTCCATCCTGGCAGCCGCCCCCACGAATGTTCCATTTGGCCTCCAAAATCGCCCTGAAACCAGGGCTCCCTGCCCTCCCCATGGCCCCGTCCAGGCTCCTCCTAGATCCTTGGTACCCAGCCCCCTCCCTGGTCTGTGCCCCAGCCCCCTCCCTGGTCTGTGCCCCGTCTCACCGCCCGGGAATCCACCCTCCAGAAGGCCGCTAGTCTGACGCTGTCCCTCCCTTAGACTGCACCCTCCGTGGCTCCCCAGTGTCTTGGGACAAAGCGCACATTCCTGGCCAAGCCCTGGGTGCGCTGACTCCCACACCTCCCAGCCTCAGAGGCGGTACCGCCTGCACCGGGTTCAACGGACATTTCCCCTCCTCCCTGAGCTTGCCATGTTCTCATCTCCAGCCCATGTGCTCGCGGCTCCCACTGTCTAGAACCCCTTCCCCTCCTGGTCCTCATCCTCCAGTTTGCAGCACAGGTGCCCCCTCCTCCAAGAAGCCTTCCCGGGTTCCCCCAGGCTCCCCAGTCCCAGCCCTGACCATGCTGGGTCTTCACAGGCTGGGGATGGGACTGCCCCGCACCACCCGGCACAGGGCCAGGCACAGGAGAGATTTTGTTAAATGCGTTTGTTCAGCGTCATTTGTTCAATAAATGTTTACTGAGCACCAGCTCTGTTCCAGGGGCTGGGGGTGCCGCAGGGAACACATTCAGAGAAAGATCCCTGCTTCTGTGGCGCTTAAATGCAAGTGGCGGAGACAGCAATAAAGAGCAAAACCCACTGATTGGGTAACTTAGGACCAGGTAGCAAGATCCTATGAAGAAAACTGCAAGAGGGATAAAGCAGGACTTGGGGGGAGGGGGGGAAACATGAGGGGGGCATTATTTTCATAAAAAGGGAGGGCAGGCAGGGAAGCCTTTGAGAGGTGACGCTTGAGTAAAGACGAGATGGAGGTAGGTGACAAGTGAGCCAGGTGTACCAGGAGGGGTGAGTAGGGGGAGGTCTCCAGGAAGAGGAAGCAGCATGTGCAAAGGCCCCGAGGTAGGACTGAGGAAGCCAATGCGACATGCAATGCATGATGGGAAAAAAGAGGAAACACCATGTGCAAAGGCCCTGAGGTAGGACTGAGGAGGCCAATGTGACATGCAATGCATGATGGGAAAAAAGAGGAAACACCATGTGCAAAGGCCCTGAGGTAGGACTGAGGAGGCCAGTGTGACATGCAATGAATAACAGAAGGGAGTGGAAGATGACGGAGGAAAAAAAAAGCAGGGTGGGGTGGAGGGTGGAAGGGATCGCTGTGGACCACAGGGAGACCTTGGTTTTCTCTGAGACGGGAGTCCTGGGCGGGACATGGTACAATCTGACTGGTTGCAGGTGATGAATGAAGGGATAACAGGACAGAGGAGAGAGAGAGAGAGAGAGAGAGAGAGAGAGAGAGAGAGAGAGAGAGAGAGAAAGACATGGAAAGACACAGAGACAGGAACGCAATGGAAGAGGAACAATTCGCCGCGCAATCCCGCTCCCGCCAGTCCCCTGGCGCCAGAGTGCCCAGCCTGGCGAACTCTCTTAGATCAGACAGCTAACTACTCAGGGAGCTGGTCCGTCCACCACTAGCAGCCAAGAAGAGGGTCGGAGGAAAGGCTGGCGACCCCGGCCTCCCGCGCTCCCTGCCCCGCGCCCCGGCCTGCTCACCCGCACCAGCCGGGCCCCGCCCCGCGCCCCGGCCTGCTCACCCGCACCAGCCGGGCCCTCTTCACCATGTCGTTGAGCTTGCGCAGTGCGGCGTGGCGCGGCAGGCCCTGGATGTCCCGGAACAGGTCCTGCTCCTCCAGCTCGAAGAGGCGCCGGTTGTCGGGCACGAGGAGCGGCTGGGACCAGAAGGAGCCGATGTAGACGCGCAGCACCTCGGGCGTGCCCACCACCTTGCCCAGCGCCCACATGAGCGCCCCGTACACGCGCATCAGCTGCTGCGTCTCCACCATGTCGGCCTTGTTGAGCACCACGCGGATCTTGTCCTCGTGGCCGCGCAGGGCGCCGATGGCCTCGGAGAACTCGTCCGAGATCTCCAGCTTGTGCGCGTCGAACAGCAAGATGATGAGGTCCACGCGCTCGGCGAACCAGCGCAGCACCGCCGGGAAGTCGTAGCCTGCGGGGGGGGGGGGGGCGGGGGGGGCAAAGGTCAGGCCCCCCTCCAGCCATCGGAGGCGGCCATCCCTTTGGGTTGACTATCAGAATCGCCGTCTATGTGAAATAGCCAAGGTCCTGGGAGTACCCCACTGCTCCTGCTTCCCGCAGCCCCCAGAATTCCCCCCTTCACTCTGGCCCCAGTCCCTCAAGCCATCTAGCTACAGGAGCAATCAGCCCTTCCCTTTCCCATCTATCCATCTATCCATCCACCTATCCATCCACCTATCCATCCATCTATCCATCCATCCATCCATCCATCCATCCATCCATCCATCCATCCATCTATCCATCCATCCATCCATCCATCTATCCATCCATCCATCCATCCATCCATCCATCCATCCATCCATCTATCCATCCATCCATTCCTCATTCATTCATTCAGCAGATGCTAGTGGTATGCCTTGGTTCATGTGTACAGGTTGTTAAACTACTGCCGTGCTGCCCTAGCTGGTTTGGCTCAGCGGATAGAGCGCCAGCCTGCGGACTGAAGGATCCCTGGTTCGATTCCAGTCAAGGGCACATGCCCGGGTTGTGGGCTCCATCCCCAGAAGGGGGCATGCAGGAGGCAGCCAATCAATGATTCTCTCTCATCATTGATGTTTCTCTCTCCCTTCCTCTCTGAAATGAATAATAATAATAAAAAAACACCAACAAACAAAACCCCACAGCAGCGCTGAGTGCATGGAGCGAGTCAGGAAGCATGCCAGACCTGGTGGGCATCATTCACGCCTGCCCTGTGCTGGGACACGGCTTGCTCAGGCAGCCCAGTCCTGCCCTTCCCGGGCTCCCGGCCCACTGGGACACAGACCTGTCCCCAGAGGGGTCCGGCTGGGGTGGGGGAGCCCAGAGGGGATGTCTGACCCCCCTGGGGAGTCCGGGAGGGCTTCTCAGAGGAGGGGCTGCAGAGTGGCCCCCTGGGGGAGGAAGGTTAACTGGCAGAACAGGGAGCCAGAGCTGATTCCCTGACGTCACTTCATGCTCTGCTCGATAACTCACTGAACCTCCAAACAGCCCCAGGAAGACACACACTTATGCCCCCCCCCCCCTTTTCCAGATGAGAACATGGAGAGGTTAAGACAGTGGTTCTCAACCTCCTGGCCCTTTAAATACAGTTCCTCATGCTGTGACCCAACCATAAAATTATTTTCGTTGCTACTTATTAACTGTCATGTTGCTACTGTTATGAATTGTAATGTAAATATCTGATATGCAGGATGGTCTTAGGCGACCCCTGTGAAAGGGTCGTTCGACCGCCAAAGGGGTCGCGACCCACAGGTTGAGAACCGCTGGATTGAGGGCTGTCCTCAAACACACAGGGAAGAGGCCACAGAGCAGGAGCCTCCACGAGCCTCCATGCCCAGCTGGGGAGCTGGTGCCGGCCCAGCCTCCCGGGAGGGGAGGAAGCCGGGCCCTGTGGCCGCCGGGCCTGGAGGGCCGGGTGGGGGACATTGTTTGGGGGGAGGAAGGGCCGGTCACCAGAGGGACGGCCGCTGGGGCCCCTCCCTCCCGTTTCTACACAAACACACACACAGCCCGGATTTGGAAAGTGTGCCTCATGCGGGAGGGCCGGCGGAGGGAGATTGAGTCAGCGTGGGACTGGAGCCGTGGCAGAGACAGGCCGGGCGCGCGCGCACTCACCCAGGAAAACAGTCCCATTAGCACTTCGCAGCACCTACTGTGTGCCACACACTGTTTTCAGTGCTCTGCGGGTTTTTTAAAACAGATTTTTGTTGATTTTTAGAGAGAGAGCAAGGGAGAGGGAGGGAGACAAACACTGATGTGAGAGAGAAACATCGGTCGGTTGCCTCCGGCACGCACCCCAAATGGGGATCGAACCCGACACCCGGGAATGTGCCCTGACCAGGGAATCCAACCTGCACGCGCTCAGCCAGCTGAGCCGTGCCGGCTAGGCACTCTGCACATTCTGACATTTAATTTTAACCCTCAGTGCAATCTGTGAGGCTGATACTATTATTATTCCCATTTTACAGATGAGGAGACTGAGGCCCCGGGAGGTTAAGTAGCTTGCCCAGGTCCCACTGTTTAAAAATAGCGGAGTCCAGATTTGAACCCGGCCAGAGCGCTCCATTATGCTACAATCACACACACGCTCACTCACAGGCGCCTACCCAGCGCACACCCAGCCACACACTACAAGTTGCAGACGCCCAGACACACTCTTGCCCACAACCTGGGACCTTCACAGGGATCCGTGGTCACACAGTCACAGACGCGGAGACACGCACAAGCAGAGGCACTTTCATACCCACGATGCGCGCACAGCCCCGCAACCTTCCAGGCGCAAAGGCGCCCGGACGGACACGATCACACAGTCCCACAGAGGCACACCCCTCACACTCTCACTTGCACACACAAGCTCACACTGTGCGCAGAGAACCGTCACCCACCGTCCCTCGGAGTCCCCACAGCCCCCATGGTTCTCCAGAGGCACACAGTGTCACAGCCAGGCCCAGGCACCGACTCCCAGGCGCGCGCAACCCCCCCCCCCCCCATGACAAGGAGACCCTGCCCCCCCTCCCACACACACACACACACACACACACACACACACACACACACACATATGGCCTTTGGGCCCCCCTGGCACCCCTGCTCTGGTTGCAGACCCGCTAGGTTCCATTCTCCCAGGGACCCCGCCCCCTGCCTCCCCGCGGGGCTGGCGGCGCGCCCTCCCGATCGCTCCTGCAGCTGCCCCTGCCTTCTCCCCGGGGACGCGCGCCGCTGGGCCGCCGCCAGGGACGCCGTAACCCTCCGCGCCCTCGCCCCGCCCCGCGCCCAGCCTCCCGGTCCCCTCTGGCCCACACTGCAGCCTCCTTTGCCCCAATTCCTGGCCTCCCGGGCGCGGGGCGCGGGGCTGGGGGCAGGAACGCTGGGCGGGGGGTGCGGGGCGCAGATGCGGAGCGCTCCGGGCAGCGGTGGGGCGGGCTCTGGAGTCCTCGCTGGAATTCGCCCCCCGCCGCTCCCCCTGCACAGCTGTTTATAAATTCCAGGCCGCCCTTGGCCCCCGCCCAGGTTCCCTCCCAGCCCCTTCCCAGCCCCATCGGCGGCCCAGGCCAGCCAGGAGCTCCCAGTGCCCACGGCCTCCCGGCCGGCTCGGCCTCCCCTCTGGGCCTCCTGTCTGCCTCCCTGCCTCGCTCTCTGAACCTCTCTCTGTCTCTGACGCTGTGGATCTCTCCCTGCCTCTCTCTCTTGATCGCTCCCTCTCAGTCCTTCGGGCCCAGACGTGCAGCTGCGGCCTGTTCACACGTGTTCACTCACCGCCTCCCCCACTGGCAACGTGTGCCAACGCGGGAGACTCACAGCCTCTCTCCACCAGCTCCCTTCCATTCCGGGCGCTGACACAGGGCAAGTCGTAGCAGGGACCAGGCCCTCCTCCCTCTGACCTGGGAGTCCCCGTGTAGTCAGCGCCCTCCTCCTTCAGACCCAGGGGTCCAGGCCCACAGCCCCTCCTCCCTCAGACCCAGGGGTCCAGACCCCCAGCTCCTCCTCCCTCAGACCCAGGGGTCCAGACCCCCAGCCCCTCCTCCCTCAGACCCAGGGGTCCAGGCCCACAGCCCCTCCTCCCTCAGACCCAGGGGTCCAGACCCCCAGCCCCTCCTCCCTCAGGCCCAGGAGTCCAGCCTCACTCACCACGGCTCACTCTCTGTTTGGCACCCGACAGGATGCCTGGGGTGTCGATGATACTAATGCTCTCCAGGACCTGGTTGGGGAGGTGGGCGCACATGAACCTGGGGTGGAAGGAAGGGCAGGGGTCAGTGCAGGGAGAGACAGGAGGAGACGACACAAAAGAGGGGAAACCAGGGTTGCACAGAGCTTAAATCAGGTTCAGAGAAGGGAAGACTTAAAGCGAAAAGGGAGATGGGACAGACAATAAAAACTAAAAAAAAAAAAATTCGAGCTGGTGTTTACTGAGCATTTACTTTGTGCCGGAGGCGGTTCTCAGCACCTTCATGTATTGTAATTCACTTAGTCCTCAAACAACCCTGTGGCGTGGGGCCCAGGGTGACCCCCATTTGCCAGATGAGGACAAGGGAGGCACAGAGAGGTCAAGACACTTGCCCAAGGCAACCCAGCTGGGCAGGCTGGCTCCCCTGGTGAAGCGCCGAGGCCCGACTGGGAAGGTTCAGGAAGAGAGAAAGGAATTGGAGAGAAACACAGGCGGGGAAGGGACAGAAAGGGGGGCCCTCCCCGGACAGGGAGAGGCGCCCCCTCGGGTGCCCACCTGTTGAGGAAGGTGTTTCCGAAGGGGTTGAGTTTGCGGAAGGGCTTCTCCGGGTCGACGATGAGGGCATTGCCCGGCACGGTGCCCTCGGTCTCGCCGTGCATGACGGCCACGAAGCAGTCGGTGGTGGGCTCGGGCCCCACGCGGGAGCCGGGCACCTCCTGCTCCAGCAGGTACTGGATGAAGCTGGTCTTGCCCGTGCTGTACTGGCCGGCCACCAGCACCATGGGCTTGCTGTCGAAGTCGGCATCCTCCAGGGCCGGCGAGTGGAAGTCGCCGAAGCGGTAGTGCTCCTCCAGGGGCAGCAGCTTGCTGCGGTACAGCTCCTTGAGGGCCGAGGTCACCGTGCAGATGGCCTCGGGCTGCTGGCCCCGCGCCCCGCCGCGCTTCAGCCAGCTGAACATGGTGGCCGCACACTCCCCACTGGGCGCTACCCACTGGGATCGCCGCCGCCGCCGGCTGAGGGAGATGCGCAGGCGGAGAGCTGCCTGCGGGAGAAGGAGAGGGGGTTGACGGAGGACTGCCTGGTGGAGGAGGAGAAGGAAGGGAGCTGAGAGGTGGGCCGGGAAGAGGAGGACGGTGGGATGGGCAGAGGGAGGAGCAGCGAGCACGGCTGATGCCTGGCGGGAGGTGATGGCTGAAGGAGGATGGAGGTGATTGTCCCATTCTAACGGCGGAATGACAGAGAAGGGGGGCTGGTGTGGAAGACCGAGGGATGGACAAGGGGAGGATGCAGAGGCCGCCCAGAAGAAATACATTCCTTCGCCCTTTTCTTTTTTAAAATAATTTTATTGATTTCAGAGAGGAAGGAAGAGGGAGATAGAAACATCAATGATGAGAGAGAATCATTGATTGGCTGCCTCCTGCAGGCCCCCCACTTCCCAGGCATGTGCCCTTGACCGGAATCGAACGCGGGACCTTTCAGTCCGCTGGCTGACGCTCTATCCACTGAGCCAAACCGGTGAGGGCATCCTTCGCTCTTTTCTTCTCCCTTCTCCCCTCCCATCATCTCACACATCGTCGCTGAAATCCCTCCAGGAGTCAGGAATGATGGACCCAGAAACAGGCCAGAGACCACTCCCCCCCACTCAGAGCTCCCGTGAGGAGAGGGCTGGGCACCAAGCAGTCAGTGATGACCGGGAAACACCAGGCAGCGGACGTGTGGGCCCCAGAGGGGAAGGTGACGAACCCGGCCACGGATCCGCAAGCTCTGGCTGGGCTGATTTCAGAGCCGCTCCCTGCAGAGTGGGCCCGACAAGAGCATCTAGGCCAGCGGTTCTCAACCTGTGGGTCGCGGCCCCTTTGGCGGTCAAATGACCCTTTCACAGGGGTCGCCTAAGACCATCCTGCATATCAGATATTTACATGATGATTCATAACAGTAGCAACATTACAGTTAGGAAGTAGCAACGAAAATAATTTTATGGTTGGGTCACAGCATGAGGAACTGTATTTAAAGGGCCAGAAGGTTGAGAACCACTGATCAAGGCAGAGAGCATGGTGTGTGAAGAGGCCTGGAGCTGTGAAATGCACGAACCGGGTGGCTGGACACAGGGGCGCGAGGAGAAGGGGTGAGAAATCAAACTGAGACACTGCCCAGGTGTGCCCGGGGCGTGAGGGGCCGGGGGCGTTCGGAAGAATAACTCCACATGTGTGAGCACTGCATGCCAGGCGCTGCTCTACGCTCATCTCCACAGCCTTTGTGAGGCGGGGATGTTACTATCCCCACTTTTCTGACCAGGAAATGGAGGCTCAGAGCGGCAGCAGTAACGTGCCCAAGAAGCTAGAAAGGGCTCAAGCTGGGACTCCGGGCAGCCTGGCCTCAGAGCCTGCATCTTATCATCGGTCTGAAAAATTAGGAAGAGAAATAATTACCAACCCAGCGGCTACGGGCACCCCCAGGCCCCACACTGTGTTCTCTGTGTTCCCGCTCGCCCTCTGTAGGGTCTGTAGTGATGCCCCCGCGTTCATTCCCGAGCTCAGTCACTGGTGTCTTTGCTCCCTCCCGGCTCCTTGATCAGTCTGAGTAGATGCTTATCGTTTTACTGATCTTTGCACACAACCAGCTTCTCGCCATATTGGAGCCTCTAAATATCCTTTTCCACCAGAAGAAACCAGGGCTCCTTAGAGACACGGCTGGTTCTGGGGCCGCAGCAGGGCAAGAAGTGAGCCTGGGTCAGATGCGGGGGAGGTGCTCAGAGACGGAGGGGGGATGGGGCATGTCACAGGGGCACCAGCCCCGGCCTGAAGGGACTCCCACTGGCTACAGATTGGACAGTTCGAGCGTCAAAAATAATTGCCAATCAGCCCGGCCGGAGCGGCTCCGTTAGCTGAGCATCATCCCCGTGAGGTTGCCAATTCGAATCCCAGTCGAGCTCGCTCCCCAGTGGGGTGTGTGCAGGAGGCAACCAATCCATGTTTCTCTCTCATCGATGTTTCTCTCGCTCCCCCCTTCTCCCTTCTTCTCTCTGAGGAGCAGCACATATTTTAAAAATAATTGCAAATCAAATATGTTTTAAAATCATAACGAATTTTTTTTTAGGGAGGAGTCAGGGAGGAGAGGTAAAGAGGAGGCAGGAGCTGGGACCGGGCTGTGGCCGAGGGAGGGGGCCGGGGTGGTGTCCTAGGGCGGGTGGGGCCCGGGGGACGTGGCTGGAGGGGTGTTGGGTGGCTGGAAGGGCGATGGAGCTGGGGAGGTGGGAGAGGAACTTTTGGGTGAGGGGAGGACCGGGTAGGACCAGGAAGGATGAGGGCGGCGGAGGGAGACCCAGAGAAGGGATCGCCCCTCGGAGAGGACGGGGAGGGGAATTGAGAGCGACTGGTGGGGAGACTGGGGGCGGTGGGGAGACTGGGCGAGACTGAGGGGGACGCAAGAGTGGGGGGCATTGTTGCAGACTGGAGGGGCTGGGGGCGTGGAAGGGCTGGTTTCAGGAGGGCCTGGGGGCGCGGGAGACCGCACACTCCGCGGGCGGGGACTGGGGGTCCTGGGCGAGCAGGGGCGCCTCGGGGGCCCGGACGGGCTCGGGGCTGGGTGTCGCGGAGGCTGGGAGCGACCGCCGCCGTCGGGGGCCACTCACCGATGGGCGCGCAGGCGGCCGGGCAGGGCGGGCGGCCGGGCTGGGCGGGGGTCCCGCGGGGATCGGAGGCGCCCGCGGAGCGGCCTGTGCTCGCGGTCCCGTCCGGAGCCGTCTGAGCCGGGTGGGGCCTGCAGCCAGGAGGAGGGAAGGGAGGGGCGGGGGGGCGGGACGAGGCGCCCCCCCTCCCCAAACCCGGCGCCCGGCCTCTGGCGCCTCCTGGTGGGGAGCGGGAGGGCGCCTTCGCGAGGTGGGTAGGAGCTGGGGTTTTCATTCCCCGTTCAAATTCGGGTTCTAGTTCTACCTCCACTTGGGGCTCTGGGCCACTCCCTGATCCCTGCCACCCTGTTAGAAACACACATTTTTATTGATTTCAGAGAGGAAGGGAGAGGGAGAGAGAGAAACATCAATGATGAGAGAGAATCATGGATCGGCTGCCTCCTGCACACACCCCACCGGGGATGGCGACCTCCTGGTTAGAGGTCCAACCACTGAACCACACCGGCTGGGCTCTGCCACCTTCTTTTTTTTTCTTTTAATATATTTTATTGATTTTTTACAGAGAGGAAGGGAGAGGGATAGCGAGTTAGAAACATGGATGAGAGAGAAACATCGATCAGCTGCCTCCTGCGCGCCCCCTAGTGGGGATGTGCCCGCAACCAAGGTACATGCCCTTGACCGGAATCGAACCCGGGACCCTCCTTCAGTCTCTGAGCCAAACCGGTTAGGGCTTACTTCTTTTCTAAAATGGATTTTTATTTTTATTTTTAATGTTATTTGTTGTTGTTGTTAATCCTCACCTGTGGATATTTCTCCATTGATTTTTAGAGAGAGTGGAAGGGAGGGGGAGAGACACAGGGAGAGAAACATCGATGTGAGAGAAAAACATTGACTGGTTGCCTTTTGCACGTGCCCAGACCAGGACGGGGGATCAAGCCTGCAACTAAGGTACATGCCCTTGACCAGACCCTTCAGTCCGAAGGCTAGCGCTCTATCCACTGAGCAGCACCGGCCAGGGCTAAGTTACTTCTTTTTCATCTCCCCGGCCCCAACCCACAAGAAAGTCATCTCCCTGGGGACAGGGATTTGGGTCTGTTGTGTTCACTCTTCTTGCCCCAGAGCCTGGAACAGTGCCTGGCACACAGCAGGCTCTCAGGAAATACTTAAGTGGCTAAATGCAGCGATGGCCATATATGTAAATACTAGAGTCCTGGTGCATGAAATTCGTGCACTGGGGGGGGGGGGAGGTCCCCAGCCTGGCGTGTGCCCTCTCACAGTGCAGGAGCCCCGCAATGGATCTCCCCAAAGAGGTAGGCCCTGCACACCCATCCAGGGCTCCTTGATGGATTGCCTCAAAGCGGTAAGCCGGGGGGGGGGGGGTCCCACCTCTGCCCCCTGTGGAGCCGCCTCCGTGCCACCCGCACAGCATCAAGTCCCCACCCACCCGCACACACCTCGCCTCACACACATCCTCGCTCACCTGTGCGCGCCCACTGCGCACGCAGCCTCCTGGTGACGGATTGTTACGGCCTGAGGGCATCACAGCGTGAGGGCCTGATGACCACATAGGCTTTTATTTTATTTATTTATTTTTTTAATATATTTTATTGATTTTTTACAGAGAGGAAGGGAGAGGGATAGAGAGCCAGAAACATCGATGAGAGAGACACATCGACCAGCTGCCTCCTGCACACCCCCCACTGGGGATGTGCCTGCAACCAAGGTACATGCCCTTGACCGGAATCAAACCTGGGACCTTTCAGTCCGCAGGCCCACCCTCTATCCACTGAGCCAAACCGGTTACGGCAATATAGGCTTTTATTAGTATAGATATGGAACTTGCAGTGACTAATGATATTACCACTAAGAGGCAGGCTCTATTCCATTCTCTTTTATTATTGACTAGGGGCCCGGTGCACGAAATTCGTGCACTGGGTGTGTGTGTGTGTGGGGGGGAGTGTCCCTCAGCCCAGCCTGCCCCCTCTCACATACTGGGAGCCCTCAGGCGTTGACCCCCATCACCCTCCAATCGCAGGATCGGCCCCTTGCCCAGGCCTGACGCCTCTGGCTGAGGCGTCCGGCCCGGGCAGCGGGGACCCGCAGCTGCAGTGGCCCCACGATCGTGGGCTTCGCTTTAGGCCCAGGCAAGGGACCCCTAGCTCCCAGGACTGCCAGCTTCGACCGTGCCCAGCTCCCATCGCTAGCTCCACCCCTACTTCCTGCTATCACTGGCCAGGGCAGAAAAGGCGCCTGATTCTCCGATCATGGCTGGGGGGCAGGGCCGCCTTTGCCCTGCCCCCCAGCTCTTAGCTCCCCCCTGGGTTTCTGATCACTGTCAGTGGCAGGGGGCTTCTTCCTGCTTTCCCTTTCGCCTCCCTGCATTGTGCCTACATATGCAAATTAACCGCCATCTTGTTGGCAGTTAACTGCCAATCTTAGTTGGCAGTTAACTTGCATATAGCCCTGATTAGCCAATGAAAAGGGTAGCTCATACGCCAATTACCATTTTTCTCTTTTATTAGTGTTGATTTTTAGAGGGAGGGAGAGCGAGGAAAACATCGATATTTGTTGTTCCACTTATTTGTGCATTCGTTGGCGGTTGCCTCTGGTATGTGCCCTGACCAGGGATCAAACCCACAACCTTGGCGTATTGGGATGGCGCTCTAACCCACTGAGCTGGTCAGCCAGGGCCCAGGCCTATCCGGAAAGCTTGTCATGGACCATCTCCTTCCCCCCAGGAGGCGCGGCCTGTTCTTATATTTATTATGTTATTAATCCGAGTCTCAGATGGGGAAGTTGAGACACAAGAAAGGGAGTCCCGCCGAAACCGGTCTGGCTCAGTGGATAGAGCGTCGGCCTGCGGACTGAAAGGTCCCAGGTTCGATTCCGGTCAAGGGCATGTACCTGGGTTGCAGGCACATCCCCAGTAGGAGATGTGCAGGAGGTGGCTGATCGATGTTTCTAACTCTCTATCTCTCTCCCTTCCTCTCTGTAAAAAATCAATAAAATATATTTTTTTAAAAAGAAAGGGAGTCCCTCTGGTCCAAGGAGTGGGATGACGAGGAGCCCTGCTTTCATTTCTACCCAGAGACTTCCAGCCTCAGTTTCCCCATCTGTCCTCAGGTGAAATCCAGGAGGGTCCGTGAACTTGGCCCAGGAAACACAGCAGTCTCTGGACTTGACGCTGAAATTCGGTGTGAGCCACAAGCCAGCAGCCTCAGCGGCCCTGGACCACGGCCCCGAGAGGAAGCCCCGGTCTCCAGCGCTCTGCAGTTGCTTCGAAGATTTCCAGTAACTGTTTCCGCATCACCAGCCTGCCCACTGCTCGCTCTGTCTGATTAACGTGTAATTCATAGCAGCCCCTCTTAGCGTGTCACAGGTCGTGGGTTTAATGAACAGATAACTGTATTTCAGTAGAATTGTTTCACACATTTAAAGACATTATTCTAGCCCTGGCCGGTGTTGGTAAGTGGTTAGAGCATCGTCCCTTGCATCAAAGGGTCCAGGATTCGATTCCTGGCATGTACCTGAGTTGCAGGTCCAATCCCGGGGCAAGTGTGAGAGGCAGCCAATCGATGTGTCTCTCTCACCTCTCTCTCTCTCTCTCTCTCCTCACCCTTCTTCCCTCCCTTCCACTCTCTCCAAAAACCAACGGGGAAAATATCCTCAGGGGAGGATTAACAACAAAAATGTAAAGACATTATTCTGGGCAGGGTCTGTGGCGTGAAAGCCCTGCCTCATTAAACATTCTTTGAGCCTTAATAAGGGGCTACTGTCTCCTGGAGCTCCCTGCCTGCTCCCTGCACCAGGGGCTCTCGGAGGCCTGCCCCCGGTGCCTACAGCTTCCCCGACGCCCCCACAGCCTCTGGAGCCCCCTCCCTCTTTCCCCATCTGTCAAAACCGGGTGGAGAAATTCTGGCACATTGTACAACATGGGTGGACCCTGGAGACACTGTGCCAAATGCAATAAGCCAGCCCCAGAACACCAAATACTGTGTGACTTCACACCTGTGAGGCGCTTAGGGGAGGGACATTCATACAGACTGAAGGTGGCTGCCAGGGCCGGGGCGGTCGTGTTTCATGGGATGAACTTTGCGTTTTGCAAGATGAAACAAGTTCTGAGGGTGGATGGTGGTGACGGTTACACCGTGTGAGTGTACTAATGCCACCGAGCTGCTTACGCAAACATGGCGGAACGGTAAATTTTGTTATGTATATTTGACCAAGATTTTTTTAAAAAGGGAGCCTGGCTGGTGTGGCCCAGTGGTTGAGCATCGACCTATGAACCAAGAGGTCATGGGTTCGATTCCCAGTCAGGGCACGTGCCCGGTTGCAGATTTGATCCTCAGTATGGGGCGTGCAGGAGGCAGCCGGTGGATGTTTCTCTCTCTCTCTCTTCCTCTCCCTTCCTCTCTGAAATCAATAACAAATAAATAAACGGAGCAGGCAGCCAGTGAGCCTCGGAGTTACTCAATGAATTGCGGACTCTTTAGTCTTGGATTCCAATCCTGCTCTGGGCCCAGGTTACTTGGGCCCCGAGGTAACCTTTGGGGCCTTTTCCCAGGTCGGGGATAGTGGGACCCCACAGACACCCACCAAGCTGTTCCCAGCAGCTGGGAGCGCATCGAACAACTTTGGTTCCCAAGGCTCACTTTAAGGAACGGAGATCAGTTTGGGCCCCCTCCGCAGGGGTGGGGGGCGGGGTCACCCCAGGGGGCCCACGGATCAGCTTCCCCACCACAAACACCCCCAGGGGCTTGCAGAGAACTATAGTCTGTCTGTCCGTTCCCCCCCCCCGCCCCTCCCCCCATTCCCCCCACCCCGGCCGCCAGCCCTCAGTCCCCTGTACTCCCTAAGAGACCTGGCTGGGCGGACTCCTCCCTCGCGTCTGTTCCCCATGCGGCCACCAGAGGGCGCCGGGGACACCTGTCAGCTCCCAGCCCTCCGCTCAGAATTGTCCCGAGGCTCCCGCCCTACTCAGAGTCAGGGACCCCAAGGTCCTACACCACAGCCCCCCTTTGGTCCCGGCGTGGTGCTTCACGCTGGCTGGTGTGTTTAAGCACAGAAAGGCTGCGACGTGCCTCGCGGAGAAAATACGGGTAGGATGAGCCTCTTCTCGGGTGTGAGTTGGAGTGCTGTTGGCCGTGAGCCCCATGTTAATGAGTCAACAATATAGATGAATAAGTTGTCTTTAAACAGAAACACACACGAGACAAGGTGACACTCTGATCACTCGGCAAAAATGCTGTGGCCAGAGGCTTGAAGTATCCGTTAATTTCATGTTTCGGGAGACCACGGCACATTAACATGAATCAGAATCTCGGAGAAAACGAAATAAATGAATAAGCAAAACAGAACAGAAACAGGTGCGTGAACATAGAGAACAAGCTGATGGTTACCAAAGGACAAGGGGTGGGGAGAAGGGATTTAAAAACAAAAAAACAAAAAAAAAATCTGCCCTAGCTGATTTGCTCAGTGGATAGAGTGAGGGCCTGCGGACTGAAGGGTCCCGGGTTCGATTCCAGTCAAAGGTACATGCCCAGGTTGCCGGCTTGATCCCCAGTAGGCGGCGTGCGGGAAGCTCTCAACACTGAGCCTCTCTCATCATTGATGTTTCTATCCCTCTCTCCCTCTCCCTTCTTCTCTGAAATCAATAAAAATATATTTAGGAAAAATAAATCACCTGGCCCTGACCCGGCCGGTGTGGCTCAGTTGGTTGGGCGTTGTCCTGTGCACCAGGAGTTGCCTGTTGATTCCCAGTCAGGGCACAGGTGCGGTTGCAGGCTCGACCCCCATAGGGGGCATGCAGGAGGCAGCCTTTTCAATGTTCTGATCTCTCTTCCTGTCTAAAAATCAACGAAGTATTCTTTAAAAAAAAAAAATTGCCTGGCCCAGCCAGCATGGCTCAGGGGTTGAGTGTCAACCTATGAACCAGGAGGTCACGGTTCGACTCCCAGTCAGGGCACATGCCCAGGTTGTGGGCTCGATCCCCAGTGGTGACGTGCAGGAGGCAACTGATCAATGCTTCCTCACTGATGTTTCCAACTCTCTCCCTTTCCATTCCTCGCTGAAATATGTATATTTATTTTTAAATATATTTTATTGATTTTTTACAGAGAGGAGGGGAGAGGGATAGAGAGTTAGAAACATCCAGGAGAGAGAAACATCGATCAGCTGCCTCCTGCGCACCCCCTACTGGGGATATGCCCACAACCAAGGTACATGCCCTTGACCGGAATCGTACCTGGGACCCTTGAGTCCACAGGCCGATGCTCTATCCACTGAGCCAAACCGGTCAGGGCGAAATAAATATATTTTTAAAAAATTAAAATAAATACACGCCTGTTTGGTTGAGCTGTTCAGCCTTCCTCCTTCATTAGTCTGTCCCCACCCTGCTCCCCCGACCCCCCACCCCTCCAGGGCAGAATTCCTGTGTGCCTGGTTCATGCTGCACCGCTGTGCCCGGAACAGGGCCTGGCACCCAGTAGGTGCTCAACTAATACATGTGGGATAAGCCCTCCCCTTCCCCCTCTCTACCCAGGTCTCACCCCAACCCCCAGACTCTAACCCCAAAGACCCCCAAGCAAAGGGCTGAGGGGGCGTCGGTAGTTTTAAAAAAAAAGATTGGTTTTTAATTTACAAGAGTTCTAAATGTACAGAATTCTCCATTAAAAAAATCGTTATACACAATAAATACAGTACAAAAATTTATCTTACAGTACTAGTTTTGTCTCCGAGATTTCAAAATCTGGCGCGGGTGGCTGGCGGCAGGAAGAACAGAGGGAAGACTGGTTGGGGTGGGGGGTGGGGAGCCCGGCTTCCTGTTTGGGGGTGCTCGGATTTCGGTCGAGGGGCGGGAGGACCAGAAACCTCTCTCCTGCTCACTCGGGCGCACACGGGGACACGGACAAGGAGCCGGACGCGCGCACAGGGATGTGGCGGCGCCCCACGGGGGATCCTGCAAAGCGGGCTCACGCCGCCCCTGCCCTGCGTTCCCTCGGACGGCCGGTTGGGGGCGGTGTTGCAAGGCTGAGCGCGGCCCCCAGGACCCTCCCTCCCCGCTGAGCGCCCTCCGGGCTCGGACCGGGGAAGCCACAGACAAGCCCGGGCCCGGACACGCGTGAGCAGTGGGAGCAGAGCGCCCCATCCCTGGCAGACACACGCATGTCCTGGGACGCAGGGGTGGAGTGCGGCGGGGGCGGGCGAGGCGGGAAGTGACACACCAGGTGACCCCTCTTTGGGGGACAGTTTACGTGTACCGCCCCCTCCCCGAAACCCACAACCCCACCCAAGGACCCGGCCGATGGGCGGCGGGAAGAGAGGCTTTTGTGACTCAAATAACTTAGGCAAGAAGAACTCGGGGACCCGGCTCATGGCCCCGGGAGGCGGAGGTCGGGTTCCCAGCGGCCGGGCGGGCGTCCCGGGGGCCAGGGGAGGGGAGGGGAGACCGGCCCGCTGTTATCTGTTCAACGTCCTGGCGCCGAGGCCGCCGTTGTGACTGGAGGGCGGGTAGGCCTCCGGCCTGTGCAGGGGGGACCGGGCGGCGGGCGGGCCGGCGGCCGGCGGGGCGTGGGGGTACGGGGGCGCGGGCGGCCGGCCCGGGGCCTGCTGCAGGTTCAGGATGCTGTCGATGGCGCTCTGCAGGTGCTCGGTGAGCGTGTCGTCCTGCGGGCTGTCGCTGGAGAAGCTGGCCTGGTCCACGTCGGGGGACTCCGACTTGCGCCGCTTCGTGGGGGGCAGCGGGGGCGCCTCCCAGCCGGGGTCCCGGCCGCCCTGCCCGGCGCCCGCCGCGGCCTCGGGCGGGGCCGCCTTCAGCATCCGCTGGTACAGCTCGTCCTCCACGGCCGCCAGCTCGCGGATCAGGCCGCTGGTGGCCTCGTCCACCTTGGTGGCCGCCGGGCTGCCGCCCCGCGCCCGGCCCGCCCCGGGGCCCTCGCCGCCCAGGGCCTCCACGTTCTCGCGGTACGTCTTCCGCAGGGGCAGGCGCGGGCAGTGCGGGGCCGGGGCCGGCGGCTTGTGGTCCGTGGCCGGCGGCGGGTGGTCCACGGTGCCGTTCATCTGGCCCGTGGGCGGGGGCGGGGGCGGGGGCCGGGGCGGGGGCTCGGCCGCCTTGAGGGGCGCGGGGGCGGGCGGCGGGGGCTGGTGCACCGGATCCAGGGCCGTGTTGTGCACGACCTTGCTGAGCCCCGCCTCCTGCTTGATCTTGAGCTTGAGGCCGATGCGGCTGCGGGCCTCGTAGGTCTTGATCGGCGGGCGATTGCGCGAGGGCATGGGGCCGTCCTCGTCCGCGTCCAGGGAGGAGGCGGCGGCGGAGGACACGGAGGACGAGGCGGACAGGGAGGAGGACGCGCGGGCCCAGGTGACGGAGGGCGAGCCGCCCCCGTGCCGGATCACCAGCTTGGTGGGCAGGTGCAGGGGGGGCTGGGCGGGCGCCCCAGACGCTGAGGGCGGCGGTGGGCAGTGGCTGGGAGCCCGATGTCCCTCCGAAGAGGCGGCGACAGGGAGGCCGAGAGAGCGCGAGGAAGACACGTACTCATCTGCAGAACGAGGGGGCCAAGGAACCCCGGGTGAGGGCGGGCCGGGCGCCGGTGCGGACGCGCCGAGGGGCGGTGTGCACTGAGCACCTACCACCCCGGGCCCTTCCCAGCAATGCCCACAGCCCGGCGCTGTGCGGGCGGCAGGCACCGGAACCGAGATGGATGCCACCTTACATTGTGCAACCGGGGTACCTTGCTTGCCTCCCCCCCAGTCTGGCTGTGCGCCCCTGCTTTTCTATCCCCTGGAAGAAGGTCCCTCCAGGCCAGGACCAGGGGTGAACAGGCGCTCAGTTCCCAGGGAGACCAGCCACCGGGGCTACGGCGCCACCTAGCGGCCAAGTAAGGTGCGGCCGCGCCCTCATCCCCAGTCTAATTAGGGCGCAAGAGAAGGAGGGGCCACACCGCGCCCTCCCCGCCACCCCCCTCACCAGGCTTCTCCTTGGCCAGCTGCTTGTCCAAGGCGAGGGTGGTCTTCTCCTCCTGAATGAACATCCGGTCGATCATCACCATCTCCGCTGAAGGGCTCACCCTCTGAGGGGGGAGAAGATGGGCAAGTGAAGGAGCCAGGACCCAGGGAGGGGATGCGAGTGTCAGGGCTGCGACCTAACGGCCAGCCTCCCTCCCCCCCTCCCTCCCCGAGGGAAGGGCAGGGTCCCGGGGAGGAAGGCGAGGCCACCCTACCCGGGACTCCTCCAGGAGCAGGAGGCGGTACTTGTTGAGCATGGCCTGGGTGCGTTTCAGCAGCTGCGTGGACACCGTCTCGAACTCCTCGTCCACTGCGAGGAAGAGCAGAGGCCGGGGGGCCCAGACGTTGGGGCGGGCTGATGGGGCAGCGTGCCTGCCCCCCCTCCGCAAAGCAGGGCCCGGTGGGGGCAGCCCCGGGAGGCCTCACCTCGGTGGTAGTCACTGGGGGAGGGGAGGGCGCCCTGGTAGACGTGGTAGGGCAGGAGGCGGTGCAGGGCGTCCTCGAAGGAGGGGAAGGCCGTCTTGTAGTCCGGGTGCAGGACGGCGCCCTGATGTTTGTGCAAATGCTCCAGGAAGCTGGGGGGGGGGGGGGGGCGGAGACCACAGGCGCAGAGCTGGTGGTGAGGCCAGGAGAAAGCAGGCCCCCGGCCCAGGCCCCCAGGCCGACAACAGCAGGTGCAAGAGGACACTTAGGACTCAGGCGCGGACTGTCCTGATCTGTCTCCCTGAGTCTCTGGTGACAACCAAAGGCAGCAGTGCTCTCTTTATCTCCATCTCACAGATGAGAAAACTGAGGCCCGAAAGGGGAAGTGCCTCCACTCAAAACATACAGCCAGGAAGGAAGAGGCAGAGCTGGGAGTCAGCGGCAGAGCCTGAACCGCATCCCACGCTGTGCCGGCTCCCGCCACCGGGGGGCAGCACGGCCCCACGCTGCCAGCGGCCCAGCTGCAACCTCAGGAGCGCAGGGAGGTTGCTGAGCCGGTGAAATCCTATTCTTCTCTCACAGGCTTCCCACCTGAGCGCGGGTTAGAGTTATGTCTCCATCGCGCGATGGTCTCCCCCACCCTGTGCTGAAGACCAGCGGTGCCCACACCCGGGGCAGGATTGGGTCCGTCCTGTTTCCAGAACCCAGCACAGGGCGGGCAAGCAGTGAGCACCTGACCGGCACTTGGTGGAAGGAGGGCAGGAGGCAGGGAGAGCGCGCAGGCAAGCACCCACCCCGCCCCCACCCCTCCACCCCTCCACCACCCACCCGCCCTGTCCGAGGTGCCCGGGTGCACAATGACCAGGGCACGCCAGTGCCTCCCTCTTGATGCTGGCAGCGCAGCGGTGCCACGTGCTCGCAGCACAGTCGCATCGAATCCTCACCCCTCAGCCTATTCTGTGACTGTCAGCACCCGTTTTCCCGCGGGGGAGGCTGGGGGTCTGTGAGGGAGCCGGCCCGGGGAAGCCGCGGGGCTGAGAGGAGGTGGCGCGGGACGCCGCACCCCGGCTGCCCGACCCCTGCTGCAGGGCGGCCCCCGGCCCTCGGGCCTCTGGAAGGCGGGGGGCGGGGAACATCGGGGCGCGCTGCCACTCACCAGGCTTCTTTGCTGGGCTGAAGCGGGGGTGGTTTCTTCAGGCCACTCAACTTGCTGTCATACTGCGGGCAGAAAGGCGAGTGGGGGGTCCACGGGGAAGCCCGCCCTCCCTCTGCGCCCTGACCCCCCCTCCAGCCTGGGGCAAAGACAAGGCCCATCTCCCCCAGGGGTCCTGCCCTGCCGCCCACACTCCACCTCCAGGGAAGACCTGGGCTGGGCCCTGGTGGGGGACAGGCGAGGAGAGGTGACACGCAGGCGCGAGCCCTGGCAACCCACCAGGGACCCTGCAGCCCCTCACAAGTGGCCTCCGCCTGCCTGCTGTCTGGACCCCAGGAACACCCTCCCCTCCTGCCCTCCCATGGTCTCCGTGGCCTCGATTTGCAGACTTCTTCCCACGGGAGTCCTCGCTCTGCCTCAGGCCTGACTCCCCCCTGCCATGCCAGGCCTCTGCACGGCTGTGGTGGGTCTTGTCTCCAAGTCTCTCCAGCCGGGTCCCTCACCTGCCCCTCTCATTTCTATAGATGTGTCCTGTCTTCCTGTCCCCCCATTTCCAACAGGTGGTCCCTGCCTCAGTCCCGCCCGCTCCCAAGTCCTCTCCAGATCCTCTCGAGTTTCTCACCCACCTGTCCCGAGCTGCCACCTGCCACTCTCACGTCCCACTCCCTCCCTCTCAACCTCTCCCCTGCTCCCGCCCCAGGGACCACAGTGGGTCTCAGGCCCTCTCTCCTATCAGCACCCTGGTGTCTTGGTGTCTGCGGGCCTCTCACATGCCCCCCGCCCACTGTCCTGCTGTCTCACCCACCCGCTGGGCTTGTCTCATCCGCCCGCCCACCACCTCCCTGCTCCACTGGCCCTTCCGGGTTCGCTGGTGACATGCTCGGCCGCCCTCCACCCGCCCCCTTACCTGCAGCCCCGAGGGCTTCCCTGGCCCCGATGCAGGGGCCTTGGCCACACTCAGGGTCGGGAGGTTGCTGGCAAAGGCTTTGTTCTCGGCAGGAAGCAGAGGAGGGAGGCCTGGGGGCAGGTGGGGGCGAACAGGGCTCAGAGGGCACTGCACTGAGGCCCCTGCTCACCTGTGACCCCCAAGCCTGCACTCTGGCCTTGGGGGACACCCTCCCCCACCTCCCCGGGCCCATGGGCCCATGCGATGTGAGGGGCCCCTCAGGTTCACACCCCAGCTCAGCCCCCACCCCTCCTTCGTGGGCAACCTGCCCCCTACCTGTGGTGGCCATGGGTGCCGGGGCAGGGGCGTGGCTGGGGGCGGCGGGGGTCCCGGGTGGGGCCTGCCCGCTGACCAGCACCGAGGCGGCGGGGCTGGCCAGGGGCCCCAGGCTGGTGGAGGTCTGCGGGGCGGCGGGGCCCCCGGCCTTGCTCTGGAGAATGATTCCGGACGGCACCTGAGGAGGGGACAGTGGGTGAGGGGTGGGGGGCACACGCTAGAAGTGGGGAGGCACCAGGGCTGGGGTGGAGGGGAGGGGCTCCGGTCAGACTAAAGGGCAGGGTCGGGGCTTGTGAGCGTGCGGTGGGGCCACTCCTGCCTTGTTACCTGGTGAAATCTCTCCAGAAGAGCCTTCGGCTGGGGCAGCGCCGGGAAGGGGGCGGTCACCATCTGGAAGGTCCGAGGAGGCGGTGGGGGGACGACTGAGGGCTCGGGGACCAGATGGAGGGTTGGAGGGGGCGTGGGGGACTTGTGGGGCCCCTGGCCGGGTGGGAACTGGAGCTGGAAGTCGGGGGGCGTGGGGGCCGGCAGTCTGGTGGATGTCTCGGAGGAGGCCACCACGGAGGAGGTGGAGGCAGGTGGGAGGTGGGGGGCTGGGGGCAGCGGCCCCTCGGGGGGCTGGGAGGGGGGGTGCAGAGGGGGCTGGGGCTGGGGTGGGCCTGGGGCAGTGGGGGCAGGGGTGCTGACAGGCGGGGGGACGCCCAGCTGGTTCTGGATGACGAAGATGCCAGGCAGGGTGGGGGGGGTCTGGGGTGGGGGACAAGGGTGCGGAGCGGGCTCTGAGGGTGGGCGGGGCAGGCTCTGGGGCTGGGAGGGCGGCCGGGAGTGGGGTCGGGAGGGAGGGCGGGAAGGGGGCCTGGTGGGGTGCGGGGAGGGCAGGTGGGGGCTGTCTCCCAGAGGGGCCTGGTGAGGTAGTGACGGGGACGAGGAGGGGCCTGGGCCCTTCAGTGGAGCCGCTGCTGGGATCTGGGCAGGACAGGGAGGTAGAGGCAGGGGGCAGGGTCAGAACCAACCTTGGCTCCCACTGCCCCAGACCCCGGGGAGCCCAGCCACTCCCCCAACACCACCCTTCTTAGCAGCCCCTTGTCCTGGAGCCTCCACCATGACAGCGCTATCCTTCCCACCTCTCCTTTCTCAACTCCCCACCTCACCCCTGCACCTGTGCCCCACCTCATCCCCTACCTCACCCCTGCACCTGTGCCCCACCTCATCCCCTACCTCACCCCTGCACCCCCCATCCCCTCGACACCTCTGCCCTCTCCCACTCACCCCTGCACCTGTGCCCCCTTATCCCCTCCACACCTCTGCCCTCTGGTCTCTCCCACTCAACCCTGCACCTGTGCCCCCCTCACCCCTGCACCTTCCCCCCTCATCCCCTCCACACCTCTGCCCTCTGGTCTCCCCCTCCCCATATGCCCCGCCTCCCAGTTCCCTGGATGAGGCAGCGCTGCAGGGTGGGGGCAGCAGCGGAGGAAGCAGCAGGGACACCACGCCAGCTGCCAGCGGGGAGGGCAGGCCAGGGAGCGGAGCACAAGCAGCGAGGGGGAAGGAGGCACCGCGGCAGCGTCCCAGCAGCCAGCCCGGCCTGACTGCCTAGCTAAGCAAGGAAAGCAGACGCCAGTGTGGATGCCTTCCTGCGTACCAGGGTGGGGACGGGGACCCCGGGCGCTGAGGGGCAGGCTGTGACTCCTGCGCCCCATTCTCAGGCCTCCGCGGGCCTGTGTGTCAGGGCTGCGGGCCCACCTGGGCCACAGGAGCCTGCAGGGACGGGCATGTGTGTGCACACGAGTGTGGGGTGTGCACACGTATGACTTGCACCAGAGCCGGCACAGTCTGCTACACAGACGCAGAAACCCTGGCTGCACCGCCTCAGCCAGAGCACCTCGCCCCCCGGGGTCACTGCCCCCAGAACCATGACCTCAGAGCCGGCCGAGGACTCGGGGACTCGCTCGGGGTCACCCAGCGCTGCCTCCTCCAAAGCTGGGGCTCCGGGCTTCGAGCCCCCAAGGTGGACTGACTCCTGACTTCAGCGTCATGACCCGCTTTAAGGCACCAACGTTCTGACCCTCCGGCCCCCTCCAAGCCTGGCCCTGGATAACCGGCATCCAAAACGAGGTCCCAAACCAACAGCTCCCTCCACACCCCCCCAGGGGCCTGCCGCCCGCCCGAGGGCAGGTCAGAGGGGCAGCACTAAGCGAGTGGGAAGAGCTGGCCCCTTCCACGCCTCCCTGAACGCACGGCCAGCACAGCGCGCGAATGCCGAGTGAGATGAGAAGAACGCATTCCGTGACGGCCGGACAACTGGCTAAACTGCATGACGGACAGTGGATTAGAGCAGCGGTCGCCAACCGGTGGTCCGCAAGGTCCGAAAGGTTGGCGACCGCTGGGTTAGGTAACAGTACTGTCTCCGCGCTAAACTTGCTGAATTTGAATATTATCGACCACAATCGAGTAAGAGAAGGTTCTTGTTCTAAGGGCTGAAATACTCGCTAAAATATTAAAGGTGAAGGGGCCTGATGTCTGCAAATGATTCTCAAGGGGCTTGGAAAAAAATGCTACTGAGAGAGGCAAGCGAAGTATAAAAAAGGGGGGGGGGGCAAAGTATTTATAACCAATGGGCGTGCCCGGTGTGGCAGCCAGCTTCTGAGCCGGCCTCCAGCGACCCCACCTCCTCAGATCCCGTCTCCTCTGACACTGGGCCAGGGTTGGTCTCCGTGACCAACAGAATCCAGCAGTGACCACATGCCCCGTCCCAGGTTAGGTTCTAAAAGACCGTGGCTTCCATTCGGGGCGCAGTCTCACCCTCTTCCTGCTGATTGTTCGCTTTGGTGGGGACCCTGAGCAGCGTGTTAGAGTCCCCTTAGGGAGGCCCCACAGAGCGGCGCTGAGGCCACAGCCACACGGGCGAGCCACCGTGGAGGCCCATCCCCCGGCCGGTCAAGCCTTCAGCCCCGGTGCACGCCCTGAGCTCAGGAGCGGCGGGAGGCAGGGCCCTCCGGAAGCTACTTCCAGATTCTTGCTCCTTAGAAACGGTCTGACATACGTTCATGGTTGGTTGCTTTAAGTGGCTAAGTTTTGGGACCATTTGTTACACAGCAATACATAACTAATACCCTGGTTAAAGAGCAAAGAACGCTCATGGGTTCTTTGTACTATTCTGGCAACTTTGCATAGATTTGAAATGATTTTAAACTGAAATCTAAAAATACACAAATTTAAATTTTTTAAGAACCTGTTCTCATTAAAAATGCAGACACACACACACACACACACACTACCACCCAGTGGGGTTAGGAGTGATTTCTTTTTCTTCTCTGTCTTTTTGTGTGTTTTCTCAATAAGCATGAGATTATTTTTATAATCGTTTTTTTAAACCACCACACAAGGGGACTGTTTACCAAGTGGTCCCAACTGTCCATGTGTAGATGCCAAATGCACAGCTTCCCACAGAACTGGAGAGCCGTGAGGAGGGGTGGGGTTTCGCCCTGGTGGGAGCAGCAGCCAAAAACCTGGGGTTGATGAAGCTACTGGAGGAAAAGGCCCCATGGACACACGCCTCGGGGAGGAGCAGCCGGCTAGCACCTTCTATAAAATGTCTGGGCAGTGCGCACTCTCTGACCCAGCAATTGTTCCTAGAAATTCACCTCACCGCTATTTTCCTAGGTGTGTGCAAAGCCTGGGTAAAGAATATGCCCTGGCTGGTTTGGCTCAGTGGGGAGAGCATCAGCCTGCGGACTGAAGAGTCCCGGGTTCGATTCCAGTCAAGGGCACATGCCAGGGTTGTGGGCTCGATCCCCAATAGGGGTCCTACAGGAGGCAGCGATCAATGATTCTCTCTCATCATTGATGTTTCTATTACTCGCTCCCTCTCCCAACCTGTCTGAAATCAATAAAAACATATAAAACAAAACAAAATACAAAACCCACAAGATACAATTTCCCCCTACCAGACTGGCTGGTTGAATATATTGCTGAGGTGTGGGAAAGCAGGCACAGATAAAGGAGAAACCAATTTACACTCCACGGAGATAATACCTGTCAAAACTACAAATACAAATGCTCTTGGCGGCAGCAATGTCCTTTCTAAGAACGTATCCTACAGAGAGATGGCTGCACAGTCATTTTTGCAGCCTTGCTTACAGCAGGTAAAGACCAGAAGTGACCGCAGTGCCCACGAGGCCTCCCGGTGAGATAAACAGCAGCACATCCACACAAACAATCCATACGAGAGCGAAGCAGCCGCCTCCAAGACAACATTTTAGATGATAAAAGCAGGGCTCACACGGGCACGCAGAGCACGCGCCCATTTTTATAAAAACGGAAGGCAGAGGGTCCAGGTGTCATCTTGCTGCCTGTGCGTGGGAACGCAGGGACAGAGGAGGCCACGTTCAGGGAGGCCTGCTCGTCCGTATCTTTGAAACGGGGGCTATCGGAATGTTTTATCAACCCAGACGGGAAAAGGGTAACTTTAAGAAGTCAGCAACGTCCTGCTACGTGTATCGGCCTCCTGCCTCCTGTTTGGGCTCCGCGGGCGGCCTTGGTCTTGGGTCCGTGGAGCCCCGAGGAAGTATCTAGAAGCGAAGGAGCCAGCGAGACAGAGCAGCAGGCAGGGCAGCTAGCGGGGGGAGCGGGGAGGGCGCAGGGGGCTGGTCCGGGCAAGGACAGAGACTGCTGGGTTCATCTACCTGGGGGGCTGGCGCTGGGGAGGCCTGGCCGTCAGGGGTCTGAGGGCCAAGGCCGGCTCCTTTGGCGACGGGGGTGGTCGGGGCTGGGTCTTGGGCAGGAGCTGGGGCGCTGACTATGACCGAGGCGGGCACGGACAGGTGGGGGCCCTCCGCGGAGAGGGGCTGCTGGCTCCTCTCCTGAAATGGGCAGCCCACACAAAGTCACCAGGCTGCCCCACGGACCTGCAGCCACACCCACCCCCCACCCCCGCCCGCACTGACACCCCAGAGAAGGGGGTGGTGGGAACCCGGTACAAAGGGCGCCAAGAGGCCGCAGCCCGGGCAGCTCCTTTCTCTGTCAGTCGGCCCCTCTCCTCGTCCTTCATCTGTCAGTCGGCCCCTCTCCTTCTCCATCTGTCAGTCGGCCCCTCTCCTCATCCTTCATCTGTCAGTCGGCCCCTCTCCTCGTCCTTCATCTGTCAGTCGGCCCCTCTCCTCGTCCTTCATCTGTCAGTCGGCCCCTCTCCTTGTCCATCTGTCAGTCGGCCCCTCTCCTCGTCCTTCATCTGTCAGTCGGCCCCTCTCCTTCTCCATCTGTCAGTCGGCCCCTCTCCTTGTCCATCATCTGTCAGTCGGCCCCTCTCCTTGTCCATCTGTCAGTCGGCCCCTCTCCTCATCCTTCATCTGTCAGTCGGCCCCTCTCCTCGTCCTTCATCTGTCAGTCGGCCCCTCTCCTCGTCCTTCATCTGTCAGTCGGCCCCTCTCCTTGTCCATCTGTCAGTCGGCCCCTCTCCTTGTCCATCATCTGTCAGTCGGCCCCTCTCCTCGTCCTTCATCTGTCAGTCGGCCCCTCTCCTCGTCCTTCATCTGTCAGTCGGCCCCTCTCCTTGTCCATCTGTCAGTCGGCCCCTCTCCTCGTCCTTCATCTGTCAGTCGGCCCCTCTCCTTGTCCATCTGTCAGTCGGCCCCTCTCCTTGTCCATCATCTGTCAGTCGGCCCCTCTCCTTGTCCATCTGTCAGTCGGCCCCTCTCCTCGTCCTTCATCTGTCAGTCGGCCCCTCTCCTCGTCCTTCATCTGTCAGTCGGCCCCTCTCCTCGTCCTTCATCTGTCAGTCGGCCCCTCTCCTTCTCCATCTGTCAGTCGGCCCCTCTCCTTGTCCATCATCTGTCAGTCGGCCCCTCTCCTTGTCCATCTGTCAGTCGGCCCCTCTCCTCGTCCTTCATCTGTCAGTCGGCCCCTCTCCTTCTCCATCTGTCAGTCGGCCCCTCTCCTCGTCCATCATCTGTCAGTCGGCCCCTCTCCTCGTCCTTCATCTGTCAGTCGGCCCCTCTCCTCGTCCTTCATCTGTCAGTCGGCCCCTCTCCTTGTCCATCATCTGTCAGTCGGCCCCTCTCCTTGTCCATCTGTCAGTCGGCCCCCTCCTTGTCCATCATGTCAGTTGGCCCCCTCCTTGTCTGTCCATCTTCCTGTCAGTAGGTCCCTGTCACCCTGGGGCCTCCCTGGATATACTGGTACCGAGCAGGGGTACCATCTCGGAGATGCTCTCCTAGCCTACAGACCTCCCCAGATGCCTCGTTGCTCTCACCCATCTCGACAGCAGAGGCCCTGCCCTAGCTACCCCCTTCCTTGGTCCCTCACCCCCCCATGCCCACAGCCCCCCGCCAACCCCCCCAGCCCGGTTACCTGGGGCAGGAACATCTGCAGGGAGTCCTGAGTGAGGAGGGCCGTGGCAGTGGCGGACGGGGTCAGCACGATCTTTTCCGGACTGGATGCCAGGACCGGGCTGGGCTGGGGGGTCGTAGCCTGAGGCGGGTTGGCGGGCTGGGGCGTGGGGGGCTGTGGGGGGGTCTGCTGCTGTGCCTGAGACTGCTGGAGGCCCAAAGGCAGTGGGGTGCTGACCGTGGGGGGCGCCTGGGGCGCCGCCTGCACCGTGAGAACAGGCGCGGCCTCCCCGGCGGGGGCGGGGGTGGCGGGCTGCACCAGGCCGTCGGGGGCGTTGAGCATGGCCACGGCGCTGGGGGGCAGCGTGACGCCCTGGAGGACGGTTGTGGCAGTGGGGCCGGCGGGCGCCGGCTGGCTCTGCGTGGGCAGGCTGCCCGCCGCCAGGGACACGGGCATCTGGAAGAGCGCCGGCTGGCCCACCTGGATGGGGGCCGAGAGGATGTGGGCGGCACTGTGGGCCCCCGAGTGGGGGGCCAGCACGGGGCCCAGGCTCAGCGGTCCCGCCAAGTTCTGGTTGGTGAGGATGGGGTTAGCGATGAGCTGTCCCCCGGCGTGGGGGGCCGCGGCCGCCAGGATCTGCCCCCCCACGTTGGCCGGCAGGGCCGAGAGCGACTGGGGGAGCTGGACGGCGGACCCGCCGGGCAGCAGGAACTGGTTCTGGCCGGGCAGCATGTGCTGGGCGGGGATGACGATGCTGCTGCCTTGATTCAGGAGGTGGACGCTCATGGGTTTGCTCAGGGCCCCGGGGGGCGGCGGCGGGGCAGCCCCCGTGGTGGTGGCGGGAGGCTGCTTGAAGACATTCGCCGGCAGGGTGGGGGCCGGGAAGCCCGAAAGCACCACGTTCTGGCCGGCCTTGCCGGCCGCCATGAAAGTCAGGTTCTGGGGGGCCTTGGGCTGCTGCGGGAGGCCCCCCGCCTCGCCCTGGATGGTGAGTGTGGCGCCCGCGGGGGCGAAAGGCTTCGGTGTCAGCTGGTAGAGCTTGGGGGGCAGCACGCCGGCCGGCTTGGGCTGGATGGGCGTGGGCGTGCGGTGCAGGATCACGTTGGGCGCGGGGACCAGCGGCGACGTGCCGAGGCCAGGGGCCACGGCCAGCGGCTGCCCTGAGGGGGCCCCGGCGGCGGCCGCAGTGGCAGCTCCTGCTCCTCCGAACACCGAGTTCCCGTTGAGTGTGGTGGCCACGGCGGCCGGGAGGTTCTTCTGGATGACCAGGCCGGCGCCCTGGGGCGAAACCCCCGCCGACGCCAAGGTCACTGGTTCCGAGGGGCCGGCCGCCGAGGCCAGATAGCCACTGACAGGCACCTGCTTGGCCAAGAGCTGGGAGGTGGGCGGGTTGAGCGCCATGACCGGCTGGCCCACTACCTGGATGGGTGCCAGGCCGAGGGTGGCAGCCGTGGCGCCCCCGGGGCTGCCGTTGGGCAGGCCCTGGAGGCCTGGGATGGGCTGCAAGGTCACGTTGCCCAGGCCCACGGGCTGCAGGAAGGGCTGGACACTCAGGGCTTTGTTGACCACATCCTGGGGCGGCACCAGGGCCTGGTGGGTCAGCACGGTGGGTGGGGCCTGTAGTCCCAGGAGGTCTGTGCCCCCCGGGAAGAGGGCCTGGGGCCCCGAGGCCACGGCGGCAGCCCCTGCAGCTCCCGCCTGGCCGGCCCCGCCATCTGCGGGCTGCAGCGTGGGCAGCTGGAAGGGGCCCAGGTCCAGCTCAGCCTCGGCTTCGAGCGTCTGCTCGGTGATGTTGGCCTCCTGGAGGCTCTGCTGCAGGATGTCGCAGGGCTGGTCGGCGCTCCCGCCCCCGCCGCCGCCGCCCCCTGCGGAGGGCGAGCCCAGGATGTCATCCTCCAGGAAGTCTAGGTCCACGCTGGGGGCTGGCTGGCTAGGCTCCGGGTTCAAGTGGTTGCCAGAAGCTTCCTGCACGTGGAGCTGGAGGCCAGATAAGATGGGAAGGAAAGGCCTGAGATGAGCAAAGGGCCCGCGCAGGGCACGGCTGCAACAGACACGAGGTGCGGGGGGCACAGAGAGAGCATTCCTTCTGGAAGTGGCTGGACCCTGCTTAAGGTGGCCTCTATCCCCACTGCACACATCAGCAGAACAAAAACCATTTACTAAGCCATCCTACGAGGCCCTTGATTCTCACCTGCAACTCCCGAACCCCAGAGGCTCTGAAAAACATGGATGCTTTTATAACGTGGCGGAAGCAAAACCTGACCAGCACCCATGGGCGCTCTTGGGGAAAGGCCTCATTTACCCACGTGACGACTCTTCTGAAATCTGGCCACGGAAAGGTGAACGAGTGGCCTGTTGCTATGAGCAGCACACACTCCCCTGCATCACCTTTCCAGAATCTGGAAAATACCTGCCCTGAAGGTTTCAGACAAAAGATCATGGTTCACCCTGGCTGGTGGCTCAATGGTTAGAGCGCCGGCTCAAGCACCAAAGGGTCGCAGGTTCGATTCCCAGTTTGCTCCCCACCCCTGGTCGGGGCACGCCTGGGAGGCAACCAGTTGATGTCTCTCTCTCTCTCTCACATCAATGTTTCTCTTTCTCTCCCTCTCTCTCCCCGCTTCTCTCCCTCCCTTCCACTCTCTCTAAAAAGCAATGGAGTCCAGCTGGAGTGGCTCAGTGGTTGAGAGTCAACCTATGAACCAGGAGATCACGGTTTGATTCTCGGTTGGGGCAAACGCCTGGGTTGCGGGCTCGATCCCCAGTGTGGGGCGTGCAGGCGGCAGCCGATCAGTGATTCTCTCTCATCATTGATGTTTCTATCTCTCCTCTCCCTCTCCCTTCCTCTCTGGAATAAAGTTCGACCTCCAGTCGGGGCGAATATAGGAGGCAACCGATTGATGTTTTTCTCTCTAAAATTCAATTAACATCCCCTCAGGTGAGGATTAAAAAACAAAAATAATAACAACCATAAACATAACAGCAGCAGCTGCTACTGCACACAAACCTTAGTTTGTGCCACATGCGCTGAGTCTCACATTTCTTCTTAATGATTTCAGAGAAAAGAAGGGAGAGGGAGAGAGATAGCAACATAATGGTGAGAATCACTGATTGGCTGCCTTCTGCACACCTCCCTACTGGGGATCGAGCCCACAACCCGGGCATGTGCCCTGACTGGGAATCAAACCGTGACCTCCTGGTTCATGGGTCGATGCTCAACCACTGAGCCACACTGGCTGGACTCTGACATTTCTTAAGTGCTTTCCATGCACAACCCAGGACACGTGGGAATAAATACGTGTGTGAGTATGGGAACGAATATCCCACAGGCAGGAACTATGCTCATGGCATGGAGTCCAGATAGGAAGGTCCCGCGATAAGTGGCTACTTGGCCAGAGAGCTTCCTAGGGTGGTCGTGACATTCCCCAACATCAAGTACGGGAGGTGCTTGGAGCCCAACCAGGGACCGTGTGGGCACTGAACAATGACGGCATCGATGAGAATAATGATCACGGAGCAAGAATATAGGCTCACTGTTCCAGGTCTATAAAGGCAATAACATGAAATGATGTTTACTTGTTGGGTTCTGGATGTAATCATTTATGTTACGAAAGATAACCTATTCAGGATGTATTATTGTAGTTGTGAGAACGAAATGAAAATTACTTTAAGGGTCTGGCATAGAATACATGTTCCGTGAGTGACAGTTATGATGATGAAGAGGGAGGAGGGAAAAGGGGGGAGGGGAGAGGAGGAGGGAGGCAGCAGCAGCAGGAGAGGAAGAAGAGGAAGACAAGGACAGTCAGGAATGGGTCCAGCACAGCCAGGCATACAGTGGGTGCTCAATAAATGACCACTGTGGCGCCCACTCTGGGCTTTGTCCATCACCCCACATTCACTTTTCAGATGGAGACTGAGGTCCGTATCAGTTGACCCCTTTCCCCCACTGGGTCACCCCCCAACAGCTGAGCAGGGACAGGCCTCCAGGGCCTGTTCCCAGAGGAGTATTCCCCGGTGAACCCCAGAGCCAGCATCTGCCTCAACTCCCCAGAACAGCTCTGCATTGCTGACCCCCAAGGCCCCCCCCCCACCCCGGCCAGGGCCCAGCCAGGGTGCTCCAGCAGCAGAGGCCCCCCCTCCCCCACCCTGCTCTCTGACTGCCTCCCCCCCTCCGCCCAGCACAGTGCATCATGGGGATGGCTGTCACGTGACCCCTCCCTCCTGCCTTCGGGGCCTCCTTTCCACTGGCTGCCGCTGTGGATGGCTTGGGAGATGACTGGGAGCCTGCAGCCCTCCCCCACCCCCGGAGCCACTTACCCCAGGACCTTCATAGAAGGCACTTTGGGCCTCCCCAGGATTATCCAGGAGGTCGTCACCATCGAGCTGTAACAAGACCCACCCCCAACTAAGGTCAAAGGTCAGCTGGACGGTAAACCAGCCCTGCTCTAGAGCAAAAAGACAAAGAGGAGGTGGGGGGCAAGACGTCCCCAGCACTGGGTCCCTCAGCCTGGCTTCCTAGGCTCTCCTGACATCATGGCTGCGGTGATGAGAGAATCCCGCCTTTCCCCTGGCAGCACACCCTTCAGGGCTTGTCATATATGCCACCTCCTCCCAACAACTCTCATCCCTTCCCACTAAGTCCCTGCACGTCCCCCCAGCCAGGCCCCCACCCTGCACAGCCCTGTCTCTGGGAGGCAGGGACGGGCTGGTTTCCAGGAGCGCCTTCAGGACCTAGGACAGAGCCTGGGTCCATAAGCGCCCAGTGACTGTCCATGGCCGAGGTGGCCTCCTCGCCAATCTCTCCAGCGGGTGTCTCTCCAGAGCCACAGACTACACCCAACAGCCCTCCTTGGAGCCCTGGAATCCACGCCAAACTCCCAATCACAGAAACCCAGATCACAGCCCGCTCAGCTGCTCAGGCCAAAATCCAGGAGGCATTCCAGACACCTCTCTTCCTTGACATCAAGTCTAGGAGACTGCCTCCCACCCAGACCCCACCAGCGCCTGGCCCTCCTCACCCCTGCCCCGGGGTCCAGGCCCTCGTCATCCCATTGCATTCCCCTCTCCTTTCCCTCCCTACGGGTGTGGGCTGGCTCCGTGACCTGTGACCTGCTTCTAGCAAATACAATCTGACGGAAGTGACAATGTGTGACTTCGGAGACTAGGTCATAAAAGGCACTGAGCTTCCACCCTTGGGTCCCTCGCTCTGGGGGAGCCACCTGCCGAGTCGTGAGGACACTTAAGCAGCATCCCAAGGAGATGTCCCCGTGGTGAGGAGCTGCGGCCCCAGGCAGGCCCTCAGATGACAACAGCCCCAGCCAACACCTGACTGCAACCCCCGGAGAGACCCCGAGCCAGACTCCCAGCTAAGCCGCTCCCTGACTCCTGACAAACTGCCAGAGCTCTAACGTGTCGGTTTAAGTCACCAAGCATCGGGACGATTTGTTACGCAGCCCTAGATGACTGACACAACTCCTCGTGGATCAACAGACTTCCACTCCCCGCTGCTCTGTCCCACTCTCTGGGGTGATAATCGAATATGGCTTTCTCCTGCTTGATAACATGCCAGAGCTGCCTGTCGCATGCAAAATAAAACCTTAACTCCTGGATCCAGGTCTTCCGGGCTCTGCATGACCAGGTGACTCTTCTCACCTCCTACCAGTCTCCCCCTTCGGTCCAGCCCCAACAGCCTTCTTTCTGTTCCTCAACCGTGCCAACTTTTCCCACCTTTGTACCTGCTCTTGGCTGCCCAGAGCACCGTGGCACCTTCAATGTCACCTCCTCAGAGTGACTCTCCCTGACATACTGGCTAAAGAAACTCCTGCCCCCACCCCCCATTCATTTCCTTTCAAACCTCTTTTGTTGTACAAGTGACACTATTATTTCTCGTCCTATTCTGCACAGTGCTTTCCACTGTCACTTTTATTGGTTACTCTGTTGACCAAGGAAATGTGTACGGCGTGAGGTCAGGGATTTGCCATCTCTTTTGCTCTCCTCCACAACCACACTGCCCAGCTCACAGAAGTCAAGGGGTAGGTGTCTACTGACTCAGGGAACATGTCAGTTCCCAATTCCACAGCCCCTGCCCCAGACACCTCCCTGCCCAACACTCACCTTCTCGGATCCATGTAAGAAGTCATTGAGGGCCTGAGGGTCACTGAAAGAGAGAAGGGAAGAGGCACTGAGGAGGCAAGGGGTGAGTGGGGGAGGGGAGGGGAAAGGAGGGTGGGGGGAGCCAGTTACTCACCAAATCACGTCTAGTAAGCATCTCCCATCCTCATCATCCATCGCCACTGGGTGGGGCAGGCGGGGCAGGGAGAGGGCAAGGGAGAGAGGTTAGATGTCAGCAGCATACCAGGACCTCCCTTCAAGGACCAGTCCCGGGGTCAGGCCCCTGGATGGGGGTGGGGGGTCAGGGTTCTGTTCCCATGGGCATGGGTGGGGGTGCCCTCCCTGCAGAACTGCCAGACCAGGCCTTTTCCTCCTCCCCTCTCACTCTCTGTTCCCAGAATCTGGTAACGATGATGAGATCAGCGAGCCTGACCCTTCGCAGCCCGGTGCTAAGCACTCCACACTCTCTTAGCTCATCCTCCCAGCATCCCTCAGGTGGGCCCTGACACTCCCACTCTGCAGATGAGCAAATGGAGGCTGAGCCCGCCAGCATGGTGAGGATGAGGATGAAGGCGGCTGACATGTGCTGAGCATTTACGCTGCTCCAGGCCCCGTCCCAAGCGCTGCACAAACGTTAGCTTGTCCAAACCCCGGGACAGGGAGGGATGCCGTTAGCCCCGCCTACGGGTGAGGGACCGGAAGTTCTCTGCATCCGCCCATCCACCCCCAGCCCACCAAGCCTTCCGTCTTTCCTAACACCCTCCATCCCTCCAAGCTTCCACCTGTCCATCTGGCCAAAGTGCCACTTGAACATCTATCATTCTCTCCTTCCAGCACAATCGACCCAGCCTTCCCTGCCTGTCCTTCCTTCCCACTGATGCTCGGAGGACAGAGAAACCATGCCCAGTCCCTCCGAGCTGCAGCCCAGGGCCCTCTTTTCTTAGAGGTTCTCTGGACCTCCCCAAAGACGCCATTGACTGCTGTGGACCCCCATACCTAGTCTCACATGCTCGCTCGGCTGGTCCCCAGCCCCTCGCCCACACAGCGTGCTCTGAGCAACCCTCCCCGAGACCTCCCAATCGCCACTCAGCTCCCGTGGCCCCCAACTGCTCTGTGATACAAGCAGAGGCAGGTGGGCCCTCTCAGGGCTGGGTGAGGGTCCTCTCTGAATAGGGTCTGGGAGAAGCTGATGGAGGTGAGACACTGCTGCCAGAAGCATGTGTGTGGCCTAAAACGATACCCATACTTCCCAGGATTCGTGGTGCACATGCATGCATGCGCACACACACAGTGCATGGGCCCAGCGGGCAAGCCCAGGTCGGCAACAGGGCAGGCAACGCGGACGTGCGCACCCCAGAGCCCCATGTGCCACTCACTCCCCCTCCCAGAGCGGGCCGTCCTCGGCTTTGCTGCCTTAGTGGCGGTGGCTCATCTCTGACTCCGTGTCCCGGCCCCACCTGTCTGTCTTCCTCCCGTGTCGCCAGGTCTGTGGCCTACAAGCCCCTGCCCCTCTCTACCAGGCACAGGCGGGGGGACAAGGCCCGGCGGGCGATGGAAAGGCAAGGTCTGCAAAGAAGCTGGGGAAAGGGGGAGGGAGAGCCTGCCTGCAGCGGGTGGAGGCGGGGGGTGCCCACATGGCCCAGGGGCCCGGCTGGAGACGAGGGGCTGCAGGCTCTGCCAAGACGGAATGTCCCTTCCCAGCCCAGGGGCCTAGGTGGGCCCAGGAGGGTGAACTGGGGAGCATGGGGACCCCTCCCGCTCGTTACCTGTGCTACAAACGAATCATGAAGGGAAGGAGGGGGTGTCCGCTCCAGGTCTACGCGGGGCCCCCAGCAGGGGACTTGGGGAGTGTCCTTTCGGGGGCCAGCTGTGGAGAGAGAACGAGAGAGAGGCTGTGAGTGAGAAAGTCAGCGGACGGAGAAAGATGTCGCTGGGAGGGGAGTAACCGGATGTGGGACAGGAGAGAGAGCAGAAGGGTTGAAGATACGAGGTTAAAAGGAGAGGTCAAATCCACTTTAAAGCCACATAAACCAGCACTATACATGATCATATATACACACATACCGTGCCGTACGTACACATGCACAGGACAGGATATATACACCTGGCACGTAATCTATAATAATAAAGGCGCAATATGCTAATTAGACCAGATGTCCTTCCGGAAAACCTTCCAGACGAAGCCAGAGCTGCGAGGGAAGCCCGGGTCCTGGGTGCCGGAGGGAAGCCGGTGCTGGTGGGGGAAGGAAGGCCCACTCTTGCGAGAATTTCATGCCTCAGGCCTCCAGTGTATATAACACTGTACAACAGCATTTACTGGCGCATCATCCTAACAAATCCAGCCAATTCTGGCGTCCGTGGGACTTCTGTTCTAATGCTGCCGGGAACACTGAACGGTGAACCCCGAATCCCCGCTCCCAGGACACACAAGCGACTAGGTCCCTACAAGCCTCGTCACACTTTCCTGCACCAATCCATGCTTTCCCTGTGGCTCTGTCTTAGGACGCCTGATTTCATACAAACTGTTGGTCGTTTACACTGAACACGCAGCCCACAGCACGCCAGCTCGGGCCTGAGCGCAGCTTCGCGGACAGTCTTTCCTGCAGGGCACATCCGCCTCCCTGGCCTTAGGAACCCCAGGCGGAGCCGCGGCTGGACACAGGCGTGGTGTGCATTTCTCACGGCTCTGCACACGTCTGCAAGTGGCCCGGAAAGAAGCATGCGTATTGCAGAGCTGGGGGTCACCGATGTTAGCGAGCAGGCAAAGTCACAGACCCAGAGTCCGTGAATAATGAGGTTCGCTGTAACGGACGCTGAGTCACTGGTGCGGGCCCACTGTGTGCTGGCATGGGTTTTAAGCAAACCACTCTGCGTATTAACCCATTTCACCTCCTCTAAATCCCTACCGGTGGGGCATTTGTCAGCCCCGTTGCGTAGATGAGAGACTGAGGCTCCGAACAGCTGGCAAAATGCCCAAGACCCCTCCGCTGACAGCGAGCGGCCAGGCTGGATGGAAGGGAGTCCCCCACTCAACCGCTATGACACGGAAGATGCTCTTTGCATTGTTTCTCTTTCAAGATCTGACGCAAATATGGCAACAATGTCAAGATAAGAGGAGCTGGTGCCTGGCTCTTGCAGGCTTTTGTTATCGCTTTAGGAATGCCTGGGATGGTCAGATTCGAAGCAATGAGTGGTACAGCCCTAACCGGTTTGGCTCAGTGGATAGAGCGTCGGCCTGCGGACTGAAGGGTCCCAGGTTCGATTCCTGTACCTTGGTTGCGGCTCAATCAATCCCCAGTAGGGGGTGTGCAGGAGGCAGCTGATCGATGTTTCTCTCTCATCAATGTTTCTAACTCACTATCCCTATCCCTTCCTCTCTGTAAAAAATCAATTAAAAAATATATTAAAAAAAAGAAAAAAAAAGAATGAGTGGTACAGAAAAGAGGAGCGTGAGCCCGGCCGCTTCCCCTCCTCCTCGCCCAGAAAGCTCTAGAAAGCAGCTGTCACAAGGCCCCAGGTCCCACCTGGATTCCAGGTGCACGCCCCTGGCCTGGAGGCTCTCACGGGCACCCAAGGGCATTTCAAGGACGCAGCCAGGTTCCCAAATCTCCCCTCCTCCTGCCTCCAGTCTGGGGCGTGGCCTGCGCTTTGGGATCAGCCAGGAGGGGCTGTGACCCCAGCAGCCTCTCCAAACCCACAGGGGATGTCCCAGGAGGCTCCGGACTGCGCGAGAACGATTTATCGGGGTGTGTTTGTTCCAGTGATAACACAGAGACAGGAATGCGGGGAGGGACCTGATCGCCACTGTGATGCGGTGTCAGTGGCAAGGACTTAATTTAACAGCTAGGATTTGTGCCCTATAATGCATAAAATTTCACCCTTAAAAACTAAAAGAAAAAGTCACCGTCATCCAGTGGTAGTGGGTGCGGGGAGAGGGGAGGCGTGAATGGCAAAATGTTGGTAACTGTTGGAGCGGGATGACAAGCACCTGGGGCAGCGGTTCTCCACCTGTGGGTCGCGACCCTTTGGGGGTCGAACGACCCTTTCACAGGGGTCGCCTAAGACCATCGGAAAACACATACATAATTACATACTGTTTTTGTGATGAATCACTATGCTTTCATTATGTTCAATTTGTAACAATGAAAAGACATCCTGCATATCAGATATTTACAGTACGACTCATAACAGTAGCAAAATTACAGTTATGAAGTAGCAACGCAAATAATTTATGGTTGGGGGTCACCACAACATGAGGAACTGTATTAAAGGGTCGCGGCATCAGGAAGGTTGAGAACCACGGACCTGGGGCTGCATCATACATTCTAGTTAGTTGACTACATGTATTCAAATAGGTTTTTATTGATTTTAGAGGGAGAGGGGGAGAAAGAAAAAACAACCTCAATGTGAAAGAGAAACACCCTACTGGGGATCGAGCCTGCCACCCAGGCAGTGGCCTGACCAGGAGTCCAACTGGCAACTTTGGTGATGGGACCACGCTCAACCAACTGAGCCGCACCAGCCAGGGCTACTTTGTATATTTTTTAAACGTTCCATAATAAAGAGAACAATATGTAATGATTAGCAGGCCTGGCTCCTCTCAGATGCCCCCCTGTCAACGGGGTACCCAGGTTGGCATCTGTCTCCCATTGGGAGCTTGGGGTGATGGTTCTGGGGTTGGAGTCAGGGGGGCTCAACTCCCTGCTCCCCCACGCACAGGCTGGGCAACTGACTTCGCCTCCCTGGGCCTCAGTGTCCTCAGTTTCCCCATCTGGAAAAGGTTGGTAACAGTATGTCCCCCATAGGATTGTTTTACACCAGGGGTGGGGAACGTCCGGCCCTCAGGTCGTATGAGGCCCATGAAATCATTTGGTCTGGCCCTGCCAAGGCATTCGGAGGGAGTTAATTAAATGTTTGACCAACTATAGCAGGCTAATTTTTTAAAAATATATTTTTTTATTGATTTCAGAGAGGAAAGGAGAGGGAGAGAGAGATAGAAAGATCAATGATGAGAGAGAATCATTGATCGGTTGCCTCCTGCATGCCCCACCCTGGGGATCGAGCCCGCAACCCGGGCATGTGCCCTGACAGGGAATTGAACCGTGACCTCCTGGTTCATAGATCGATGCGCAACCATGGAGCCACACCGGCTGGGCTAGCAGGCTAATTTTTATATTGGTAATTTTGTATGGCCTTTGACTGATGTTATAAATATCCAAATGGCCCTTGGCAAAAAAAACGCTCCGCACCTGTTTTACATGAACGCTGTTAAACCTCACGTATTTTGTAAGTGATGTATACTCATTATACAGGCCTCCCTCGGAGATATTGCGGGTTTGGTTCCAGACCAACAAAATAATGTTTTTGCTGGTGGAAAATCTTGCCTCTGATTTGTAAAAAACAAACAAACAAAACAAAACAAAACAAAAACCAACATCTGGGAGGTGCAATAAAATGAGGCATGCCTGGACTTAATGAACCCAACTGTTGAAAAAGATAACATGAACGCTGCCTGGATATTTATGATACTAACGGATTGTGATTAAGATTCTAGGTGTAGCCCCAGCCGGTTTGGCTCAGCGGATAGAGCGTGGGTCTGCAAACTGTAAGGTCCCAGGTTCGATTCCAGTCAAGGACACATGCCCAGGTTGTGGGCTCGATCCCCAGTGGGGGACTTGCAGGAGGCAGCTGATCAATGATTCTCTCTCATCATGGACGTTTCTATCTCTCTCTCCCTCTTCCTTCCTCTCTGAAATCAATAACAATATATATTTTTAAAATATATTTTATTGATTTTTTACAGAGAGGAAGGGAGAGAGATAGTTAGAAACATCGATGAGAGAGAAGCATCGATCAGCTGCCTCCTGCACACCCCCCACTGGGGATGTGCCCCCAACCAAGGTACATGCCCTTGACTGGAATCGAACCTGGGACCCTTCAGTCCCCAGGCTGACCTCTATCCAGTGAGCCAAACCAGCCAGGGCAAACAATATATTTTTTTTAAAAAATTCTAGGTGTAGTAATGAAACCGTGTTCTTTCTTCCCTCTTCAGAAGCCTTACCTTTTACAAATACATCCTGAAATACTTGGGGGTAAAATGATAGAATGCCTGTGATTTACTGCAAAATACCCCAGTGGTGGGTGTGCAGGGGCCATGTAGACGTATGCTGGCCAAGACGCTAGCCACATGTGGCTATATACATTTAAGTTCAAGTTAATTAAGTGAAATTAGGGCAAAGCACTTGAACAGACATTCTCCCAAGAAGATACACAAATGGCTATAAGCACATGAAAGTATGATCAACGTCACTCGTCATTAGGGAAAATGCAATCAAAACCAGACCCTGGCCCTGGCCAGGTAGCTCAGTTGGTTAGAGCATCATCCCAATACGCCAAGGTTGCAGGTTCGATCCCCTGTCGGGACACTTACAAGAATCAACCAATGAACGCGTAAATAAGCGGAACAACAAACTGATGTTTCTCTCAAATCAATAAAGAAAAAAAAATAGAAAATAAAAGTAAATTTTAAAAACCACAGACACCACCTCACGCCCATTAGGACGGCTACTGTCAATGAAACAGAAAATCGCCAGCAGTGGCGACAATGAGGGGACACGGAACCCTGTGCACTGCTGGTGGGAGCCCAAAACGGCACAGCTGCTGTGCAGGACCGTCTGGCGGTTCCTCAGAAAATTAAAAATAGAATCCCCACATGGCCCAGCAACCCCGCTTCCGGGTCCACATCCAACGGCACCAGGACCTCGGGGAGGTATGTGCATGCCCATGTTCACAGCGGCGCTATTCACAGCAGTCCAGACGCAGAAACAACCCGTGTCCACCCACAGATGAACGGATGAGCAGGATGGGGTGTGTACAGACGATGGGACACTATTCGGAGGGAATTCTGACACAGGTTACAACGCGGGTGACCCTTGAGGACATCGCGCTAAGTGAAATGCGCCAGTTACGAAAAGACCAGTGCTACCTGATTCTACTTTTGAGGTCCACACACACATATACACACACACAGAGGAAGCAGGATGCTGGCTGCTAGGGGGTGGGGTGGGGGGAAGTGGGGGTTATATAGTGGGTGCAGAGTTTCAGTTCTACAAAATGAAAAGAGCTCTGGCGAGGGATGGTGGGGGGGGGGGCTGCCCAACTTAATGCCCCTGACTGTACACTTAGAAATGGCCGAGATGCCCGGCTGGTGTGGCTCAGTGGTTGAGCATCCACCCATGAACCAGGTGGTCACGGTTCGATTCCTGGGGGCGTGCAGGAGGCAGCCAATCAACGATTCTCTCTCATCATTGATGTTTCTATCCCCCTCTCCATCAAATTAATAAAAAAAAAATTTTTTTTAAGTGGCTAAGATGGTAAGTTTTATGTTACATGTATTTTACCACAATAAAAATAAGGATAATCAGGACTATCGATGTCTTAAATAAAAATATTTATATAAAAATTAAGTGAAATCAAACGCTGTCAGCCATGGAAGCCACACTGCAGGTGCTCACTAGCAGCCACGTGTGGCTGCCGGCTCCCATCTGCCACTGGATACAGAACCCTTCCATGTGGCAGAAAGCCCCACTGGGCAGTGCCGGTTGATACGAATGGTGGAAAAGTGAAAACTGGTGGAGTTGGTTCATTTGGGGGAGCCTGTCCCTGTTTTACTATTCTCTCTACTTTGTACACATTTGAAATTTTCCACAATGAAAAATTCTAACTACAAACATAGTTTATCATCAAATATCATATCTGTTTGGTTATTTATTGCACCCCCCGCCCCCAACAAAACATCAACACCCCCCCAAGAGCAGGGATTTTTGCCTGTTTTGTTCCCTGTGGGGCCTGCACAGTACATGGCACATAGTAGGAGCTCAATAAATATTTATGAAATGAATCTGCGGAAGTAAAACAAACCCATGTTCGTTCGTTCGTTCATTCATTCATTCAAGGAGCAGCCTGGTGGAAAGGGCGTTTCTGAAGCGCCCACTCTGTGTCAGCGTCGGGAGAGCTGAGGACGCTGTCATGAGCAAAAGCAGACGCAGACCTTGACCTTGGGGCGCACAGCCAGTGGTCTCAGCCAGGGGCGGCATTAGGTGCCCCTCTCCTCGACATACACATCCTCAAAAGCTTCGGGAAGAGCGGCTCCTGGGAACACAGTCGGTGTGCAAAGCTGCCAACTCTAAGTTGTTCACACGGGAGCAGAAGCTTTGAGCCAGGTTCCCGCCGACTCCCAGAAGGGAGAGGGCACATGGACAGAGCCACAGCCACCCCACGAAGGGCACACACACAAGCATGGACGAGATTTTGCTGTTGTAAGCCACTGAGCTTGGGGGCTCACTTGTTACTGCACATCACTCAGTCAAAGCTGACTGATGCACCTTGCAAAGCCCACAGAGGCCCACTGATCCCTCCGCCTCGGGCCTTAGCTAACTCTATACCCACCGGTCCCTCTCAGGCCCCAGTGAGGTGGGAAGAACGCTGACTCACGTTTCTCAGCTCAGGAAACAAGAATCTCAGAGGGACCAGGACCACGCTTTGTGGTGGGATTCGAACTCAGACCCTGTGATTCTGAAGAGCCTCATTCCTCACCACCTCGTATACAAAGCAGGAAACGCCAGCCTGGAAACCACAGGCAGCTCCAGGGAACAACCGTGACGCAACAATGACAGTGTGTCCTTCCCGAAGTGCGTGTGAATTCCTCCGGCACTTGTAATGCCTTGGGAGCTCTGCGTTGTCATCGGGAGCTGTGCAGAAGCCAGAAAGCTTGCAGGACGGGAATTAAAGGCCCCGTTAGCTCCGGAAACAGGCGGACTGCAACTCCCCACTACGCATGTGAGTGACTCTCGGGTAACTTGCAAGTCATAAAAAGAAAGCTGACAGGACTGTACCACTGGCTGCTGGAAATGTCAGGACGAGAAGATAAGTGGCCAAGTCTGGCTGCTGCTTTCCAAACACGTGTCCCCAGCCCTCCTCCTCTCCCTCCCCAGCAGCCTGACGCTGCTCAGGTGACATTTGCCAATTCCAGGATGTAAACAAAGGCCGTGGTTCTGAGCCGTCTTTTCCTAACAATGGGCCAGGCCGTTGAGGGCTGTGAAATCCAATGAGCAGGCTGTGACCAGGATTTTTCTTTTTTAATTTACTGATTGATTTGGGAGAGAGAGAAGAAAGGAGGGAGGGAGAGGTATTGATTTGTTGACCACTTATTTATGCATGCACTGACTGATTCTTGCATGTGCTCTGACTGGGGATCAACACGATGCTCTAGCCCAGTGGCCGGCAAACTGCGGCTCGAGAGCCACATGCGGCTCTTTGGCCCCTTGAGTGCGGCTCTTCCACAAAATACCACGTGCGGGCGCGCACGTACAGTGCGATTGAAACTTCGTGGCCCATGCGCACAAGTTGGTATTTTGTGGAAGAGCCGCACTCAAGGGGCCAAAGAGCCGCATGTGGCTCTCGAGCCGCAGTTTGCTGACCACTGCTCTAGCCAACTGACCTACCCGGTCAGGGCCAGATTCTTTTTTTTTTTTTTTTAATTAAATGATATAGAATGTAAAATGGAATGGGAGTGAATAGAAAAGATTAAAAGGCAACACATGTTAAGGATCAGCTTGTGACACTGGTTTCAATTATGGGCGTCTGTGCGGGTACATATTTCCTACTGTGAGCTGTCGTCAACACAGCTTTAAAGCAATTAGCCTAAGCCAGTGCCGTGCCCGTCCCCTGAATCAGTCATCGACTTTCCCAGGCTTCCCGGCAGCTCCGTTAGGCGTAGCGCTCTGCACAGTAAAAGCCAAAGTGCAGAGAGTTGGGGTTTACTCAGTGAGACTTTGGTAACATTTTCCTTCCGGAACAGAGAGACAGAACTGCTCAGAAAGGAAGTCCTTTGCTCCTCGCTATCAGCTTTGAATATAGTGACCCGAGGCTGATCCGGTCCCTTCCAAAGGATGACTACTGAGAGGAGAGGAAAGGCTGGGCTCTTAACTCCTCACGGGCTCAACCCTGACCATTTAAGTTCCTATTAGGTTTCCCTTTATTTACAGTCAGACACAACCTGACACGAATGAGCTTACACCTCTGTAACTTTGCAGCCCATCTCAAGGGCCCTTCCGCGGGCAAGGACTAGAGTCTGGGAACCCACTGAGCAAAGAGGCCCGGCCAAGTGGAGATCTGATGGTGAGGGAATCTGGGGGAAAAAAAAAAAGACCGCCGTGGTGACTGCAAAATAGCCAGAAACTCTTTCCTCCCTCATCCCACACTCTCTTTGCAGCTTCCCTGTCAAGAGATGAGGTCTAGCCCTAGCTGGTGTGGCTCAGTGGATAGAGTGTTGGCCTGCGGACTGAAGGGTCCCGGGTTTGATTCCGGTCAAGGGCACATGCCCAGATTGCAGGCTAATCCCCAGTAGGGGGCGTGCAGGAGGCAGTCGATCAATCATTCTCTCTCATCATTGATGTTTTTATCTCTCTTTCCCTCTCCGTTCCTCTCTGAAATCAATAAAATATACGTAAAAAAAAAAAAAAGAGATGAGGTCAGTCACCAAGCCTTGAACGTGGGCTGGCCTTTGGACCTGCCCTGGCCAACAGTGTGGCAGAAGTGATGTGTGTGTTCCGAGCTCCGCCTCCGGAGACCTGGCCACTTTACTCTCTGCCCAGCTGCCATGGAAGAGGCCGGGCTAGCCTGTCGGAGGGCAAGAGACACATGCCTGTCCCTGCCATCATCGCAGCTCACAGCCACCCACGCCTGGAAGTAGAGCCACCCAGTCAGCTGACCTACAGCTGACCACAGGCACCCAGGTAAGGCCAGACGTGCCCAGGCCAAACCCCAGCCACTGGGCTCCTGGTTCTGCTTCCAGCCACGGTGGAGCCTCTTGTTTTCCACAGATGCTGCAACCACGTCTCGGACCCCCCAGACCTTCCCTGGGCGACCTTCCCACTCCCCTGGGATGGAGGGAAGTCTGTGACTGCTGCAACCAGGGCAGCGCACAGACGGGCCACTAGGTGACTTCCGAAGCGAGGTCGCAGCCGGCAACTCAGTTTCTGCCTTGTCCACTGGGACGTCGGGCCTGAAAGCCATCAGAAAGGAGTCTGACTCCCCTGAGGCCACCATGCTGCGGGGACGCCAAAGCTCGCCGCCTGAAGAGACCACGGCCAGGCACTCTGGCTGATGGTCGTATCTGGAGTCACCCCAGCCCAGTGCCAAGCGAGTGTGTGGACAGGCCGCTGGCCCCGCCTGTGAGTCTCCCAGTCCAGACCCAACGTCGTGGAGCAGAGGCCCATGGGGTCAAATTCGGTCAAATTCCAGGTGAAATTCTTTTTCTTCTTCTTCTTTTCTTTTTTTTTTTTTAATCCTCACCCAAGGATATTTTTACCACTGATTTTTTTTTTTTTTTTTTTAAGAACAAGTGGAAGGGAGGGAGGGGGAGACAGGGAGAGAGTGAGAGAAACATCGATGTGAGACACATCGATTGGTTGCCTCCTGCACGCTTCCCGGTTGGGGCCAGGGATCGAACCTATAATCCTTCGGTGTGTGGCATGACGATCTAACCACTGATCCACAGGTCAGGGTAAATTCCATGTGAAAATCTTTTTTTTTTTTTTGGTTAATTCTCACCTGGGATATTTTCCCATTGATCTTTTAGAGAGCGTGGAAGAGAGAGGTAAAGACAGAGAAAAACATCCACGTGAGAGAAACACATCAATTGGCTGCCTCCTGTACCGGCCCTGACTAGGGCCCAGGCCAGGGAGGAGCCTGCAACCAAGGTACATGTCCTTAACCCAGAATCGAACCCGGGACCCTTTGGCCTGTAGGCCGATGCTCTATCCACTGAGCCAAACCGGCGAGGGCCCATGTGAAATTCTTGACCCATTAAACCCATGAGCACTTTAAGCTACTATATTTGGGGTAATATGTTGCTTTAAGCTACATTATGGCAAACCTTGGCTATGATGACAAAGCTACTATCTTTGGGGTAATTTGTTAAACAGCAATAGTAACCAGAACGGCCTCTAAATCTGGGAGCTGTAATGTAGCGGGAGCTGACACAGCCCTCCTGAGACCAAGGGCCAAACCCTGACTCCCCAAGTCTCAGCCATTCCACCTCCCTAACCTCTCCGCTCTATCGCCTCCTTCCCCCGACCACCACTCCTGCCCAACCTACACCTCGCCATTCCCACCACCTACCCACCCACCCGGCCTGTGCTAACACTCAGCTTGCTCGTAACTGGCAGCACTTGTTGTTCAAACACTCAAGCACTTCCTTACTGACTGGTAAATAAACGTTGCTCCAAACCCCAGCACCCCGCTGGCCCGCTCAGGACCCCCTGAGGTCCCCCCCACCCCCCCGAGGCCCAGCAGCTGAAGGGAACCACCCGGCAGAGCAGGGAGCCCTGGCCCTCCCTCCGCACCATGCCAGGCTTGGCTGATGGGTGCCCATGAGCGGCTGCTTGTTATGAATTTGAAATATTGCCTCCGCTGCAGCCATGGATCCGAGAGTGTCACTCAGCACCTCCTGTATTCCCGCCCCAGGCTGGGCGCCGAGACACGTGATGGCCAAACACAGTCATACCTTCCCGGAGCTCAAGTCCACCAGTAAGGACATCAGTCATACCAGGCACAAACGACCAAGTAAAGCCCGCCAGGCTCCCTGTGGCCTCTGCTCCTCCGTGCCGACCCACTTCCTCACTGGCCACCAGCTGACCTGCCCGAGGCACAAGGCTGACCCCTGCTTAGGAGCACCCCCAGGTGGCTGGAGTCGGGAAGGCCAGGCGTTCCGGGTGATCTGTGTCTGTGCCCTGCGCCTTCAGCTGCCATCATCTTCGTCGTCATAGCCAAGGTTTGCCAAGCTCCCTAGTGCCAGGGGCTGTTCTAAGTGCGTCTTCCTATTTCATTTCATTCATAATAATCCGATGTGGCAGGCGCCTTTACCCTCACACCCATTTCACAGATGAGAAAACTGAGGCAGAGAAAAGGGTGAGGTAAGTGGCCCAAGGTCACCAGTTAGCAGAATGGCCGAGCTGGGATTTGAACCCAGGCCGACAGGCTCCCAAACTCATGGGAACTACACAGTGGTAACAGCCTGGCTGGCTCCCTGGCCAAACCCCACCCAACCACTGACTTTCTGCAATGCCCGTGCAGGTCCCCACCGTCCGGCCCTCTAATCACCCACATGGGCCCTCTTCCCCTTACACCGTCATGAAATGCCACGGAGAACCCGTTCACTTCCCACGCAGCTCAGCCAGAAGGGCGAAGCCGGCGAGGCACTGCGAGCGGACTCACCACTATGCTTACAAGTTCCCCCTCACGACAAGCTTCTTTCTAAGGCGCCTGTCGTGCGTTGAATGATGGCCTCCCAAAAAGATACGTCCACCAACCGGAACCTGAATGTGGCCTTCCTTATTTGGGGGATAAAAAAGTCTTTGCATATATAATTGAGATGAGATCATCCTAAATTATCTCGACGAGCCCTACATCCAATGACCAATGACCTTTTAACAGAAGACACAAAGGACACAAGGCATGTGAAGACGGAGGCAGAGATGAGGGTGATGCGGCTACAACCCAAGGAGCGCCTGGAGCCACCGGACGCCGGAAGAGGCCACCAAGGGCCCTTCCCCAGCTCCGAAGGGTCATGGGTTCTACTCCCGGTTGTAATTGTTATGGTCCTGGCCGGTGTGGCTCAGTGGGTTGGAGCATTGTCCTATACACCAAAAGGTCACAGGTTCAATTCCAGGTCAGGGCACATACCTAGGTTGCAGGTTCAATCCATGGCCGGGCGTGTACAGGAGGCAAATGTTTGATGTTTCTATCTCACACCGATGTTTCTCTCTCTTTCTCTCGAATCAATAAGCATATCCTTGCCCTGGCCGGTGTGGCTCAGTGGTAGAGCGTTGGCCTGCGCACCGAAGGGCCATGGGTTCTACTCCCGGTCAAGGGCACGTACCTGGATTGCAGGTTCGTTCCTGGCCCCTAGTCAGGGCACGTGCGGGAGGCCACCAATCAATGTCTCTCTCTCTCTCTCACATCGATGTTTCTCTCTCTCTCTCTCTCTCTCTCTCTCTCTCCCCTTCCATTCTCGGGTGAGGATTATCAACAAAAAATTTTTAAAAAATAAACATAGCTTCAGGTGAAGATTTTTTTTAAATAATAAAAATAAATAAATGAATGCAGGATGTAAGTTCTAAGATCGACACATGTCACCTGTCGTGGGTACATAATATATATATATACACTGACCACCATGAACAGTTGTCCAGGTTGTTCACGCCCAAAGGAACCCGCCACGGGGACCAGAGGGGCCGCAAATCCAGTGAGGTTCTGACACCAGCGAGACCCAGGTAAGGGCAACACCCACCAGGAGAAAGGACCCCCTTCTCCAACCCACACAAAGGAGGCTCCACGGGGATGGAGCCTCTCCGTGGAGGCCCCCTTTGCAATTCCGCGCAAAGGCCCAGCAGGAGCTGCCAGCACCGGGATATGGAGCCGCTCGCATGCTGTGTCTGTTTCAAAGCCAGAAAAGGAAAACAGGCAAGAAATGCTGGCTGCTTGCCCGCTCCCGCCCCTCTAGGGGAAGGGAGAGAAACAGCAATTTGAAGCGCAATTAAAACCTACCCCCTCTTCGTTCTGAGCGACTTTTAGAGTTCTAAAAATCACTGAATTCCTTACAACGGCAAAGTGTGCCCTATAAAACCTGCATTGCTCAGAGAGGGCCTGGGGTCTGGCTCCTGAAGCCCAGTTTATAGTCACACTAGAAAGCTTTTGTGTGTTCTGCGGGTGTTCTAAACGCAAGTATAAAGCTGCCGGCCTGCCAAGAAACCCAGGTACCTCAAGAGGTTTTAGATTTTTTTCCCCTTTTTTGTTAGAGGAAGAGAGAGATTTGTTCTTCCACTTGTTTATACATTTGTTGGCTGATTCTTGCATGTGCCCTGACCAAGGATTGAACCCCCAGGCAATGCTCTAACCAACTGAGCTACCCAACCAGCGCTAGATTTTTTTTCTTTTTTCTTCTTTAAATACATTTTTATTGATTTCAGAGACAGGAAGGGAGAGGAAGAGATAGAAACATCAATGATCAGAGAGAATCATTGCTCGGCTGCCTCCTGCATGCCCCCCACCGGGGATCGAACCTGCAACCAGGGCACGTGCCCTGACCCGGAATCGAACCGTGACCTCCTGGTTCATAGGTTGGCGCTCAACCACTGAGCCACACTGGCCGGGCTAGATTTTTTTCTTAAAACTAGTTTATAAAAACCAGGGAAACTCTGAGAAGGACTGAAATAGGCAGGGGGTGGGGTAGGGGAATGAGAGGAATGGCCTTCAAGGCACCAGGCCACAGAGAAAGCGCCAAGTTCAGGAGGAAATGAGCGAAGAGAAGCAAAGGGTAAACAAAAGCCAGGGCTGCACCCTCATGGGCCCCGGACCCCTCGGTCCTAAACCTGAGCCAGAACCAGCAGGTCTGGGGCAGGGCCAGAGTGTGTGCCTTTCTAACACACTCCCAGGCAGTGCTGATATGCTGGTCCAGGGACCGACCACACTTGGAGAGCCGCTGCTCTAGAAGCTTCTGTCTCTACAGTCTTCCTTTGGGGGCTCTTGCTCTCAGACCGAACACAAGCCACAGTTCCCAGCCGGCGTCCAGGCCCCCCCCCCCCCCCCCCCCCGCTCCCCCTGACAGAATGGCCTCAGGGGGTCATCTGCACAGCTCAGACGGGTAAACAGAACTTGGATTTGCTTCATTAGGCAACATACCCTCCCAGGAGGATGGCCACGAGGGCAGGCCTTTGCCCCTTGGCCAGAATCGTTATTTTCTCAGCCTCCTTGGCAGCCAAGTGTAGACACGGGAAAGATTTTCACATGTGGACAAAACACAGAGCCTTAACTCGGGAAGATCTGTCCCTCCCCCGGCTTTCTGCGTGGGAGACGGATGTGAAGCTTGATGGCAATGCCCGGTGCCACAGCAGCCGTTTTGCACTCCTGAGGGGGAAGGTCAAGACCGTGAGAGAGACCTGCCGGTCCGGCCTCGCTGAGCTGCCCGGCACCCCGCCATGGCCTGTGACTCGGGTCTCATTCCAGAAGAGAGTGAAAAGCCTGGGTTAGCTGAGGTTAGACACACACCCAACTTTACAGCCCAGCTATTCCACCCCCGGTGTTTACTTAGCGGCAGTGGAAAGTACATCCACAAAAACACTACAAAAATTTCCACGGCAGCCTATTCACACACGCCCCACACTGGAGACAGCACAGGTGTCCCCTGACAGGTAAATGAATAAATAAACTGTGTTCCGGCCACACAATGGAACACAGCTTAACAACAGAAAGGAAATAAACTACTAATACATGGAACGGACATGATGAATCTGAAATGAATCATGCTGAGCAAAGAAAGCCAGACATAAAAGACTACCCACCGTGTGGTCCCTTTAGGTAAAGTTCTAGTGAAACCGGTAGGGAAAAAAAATCAGAGGTAGGAGGGGAGGAGGGGAGGGGGGGAGGAGGGGAGGGGGGGAGGGGGGGAGGAGGGGAGGGGGGAGGAGGGGAGGAGGGGAGGAGGGGAGGAGGGGAGGAGGGGAGGAGGGGAGGAGGGGAGGAGGGGAGGGGGGGAGGAGGGGAGGAGGGGAGGGGGGGGTGGGGGGGAAGAGGAGAGGAGGGGAGGGGGGGGAGGAGGGGAGGAGGGGAGGAGGGGAGGAGGGGAGGTGGGGAGGAGGAGCTATCAGTACTGTCTAGGAAGATCCAAGGAGTCTTCTGGGATGATGAAGTGCTCGGGGTGGTTGTTCTGTAGGCAATGTGTCAAGCTCATTAAGCGGCGTAAGAGCTGTGCTTTTTTGTTGTTGTTAATTCTCACCAAGGATACTTTTCCCATTGATTTTTAGAGAGTGGAAGGAAGAGAGGAAGGGGGTTGGGAAAGAGAGAGAGAGAGAGAGAGAGACATCGATGTGAGAGAGATATACATCGATTGGTTGCCTTCCACAAGGGGCCTGGGATTGAACCTGCAACCCAGATATGTGCCCTTAACTGGGAATTGAACCCATGACCCTTGGATACAGGGGCTGATGCTCTAACCACTGAGCTAGATGGGCCAGAGCAAGACCTGTGCGTTTTACTGCACATAATTCTATCTCAGGAAAGCACAACCAGTATTTAAAGGGGAAAAAGCCTATACGATCAATTCTTGTTATTAGCGGCAGTTACATTCCATAATAATAAAAGCCTAATATGCTCACTGTCCCCTCAGGCGGTCAGTGGACTGGGAGACCGGGAGTTCGACTGCTCACATGAGGTTCGCTGACCACCAGGGCGCGGCGCGGAACATGATGGGCATCGGGACGTGCGGCTCTCTCGCTGTCTACCTAGGGGCGGGGGTGACTGGGATGGAGGTTCGGAGGTGCGGTGAGAAGGCGGGGTGTCCGCTGAGCTCACTCTCACTCCTCCCTGCTACCCTCCCCCAGAACGCCAGGGCTCGTGCTGGGGAAGCCCCCACACTCAGGTGCGGCCCACCTCACGCACGGGGCCTCTTCCAGGTGAGCCGGCCGCAGCGGCCGGGACCACAGGGGCTGGTCGGGCTCCCCGTGGGAAGAGAGCATGCTGCCCACCCAGCTTCTGTGTGGCACTGCTGGGTGGCCCAGAGCCCGCCGCATCTGGCCATGCTCACCACATCTCCATGTGGGGGACTCAGGCACTGTGATTCAGGCGGGGCGGGGGGGGGGGGCAGGGCACGGGGGGCCCAGGTGCTGCCCAGGGCCCGGAGGTCAGCTGGAACCTGCCCTTCCATGCCAGGCACGTATGCTGATCACCAGCCAGGCATAGGGACCACACCCACGCACGAATTTCATGCACCAGGCCTCTAGTATTCCACAAAGTTCCATGAACAGAGTCGGGGACTGGGAGCTGGGTTGACCCTGCGGGGAACACAGGTTCCTATGAGCCTCCTGTCACAACATTTTCACCTACCGGCCGATACGTCATGATGTTTTATGTGCGTTTCTGTTTGAAGATGCCTTAGGTCATGTGCATTGCTGATTTGCTCACATGAGCACACGGCCAACGGCGCTATGACTCACACCGAGGGAAGCTTCTGGAACACATATTTTCTCTGAGATGCAACAGAGCCTTCTCCAGCTCCAGACGGCCTGCCAGCACTTCAGCATTGTGCTTGGGAAAGTGCATTTCAAACAGCTAAACCACCAACAAAAAGACACAAAAACAAGCCCAGCGGGCATGGCTCAGGGGTTGAGCATCTACCTAGGAACCAGGAGGTCACAGTTCGATTCTGGTCAAGGGCACATGGCCAGGTTGTGGGCTCGATCCCTAGTAGGGGGTGTGCAGGAGGCACCGATCAATGATTCTCTCATCATTGATGTTTCTAACTCTCTCTCCCTCTCCCTTCCTCTCTGAAATCAATAAAAGTATATTTTAAAATAAATAAAGAGTATATATTCTGAGTGCCTTTGTAAATCCGAAGAGCTCTGAGAAGAATCTGTACAGCACTGAACACTGACCACTAGGATGGCGACCTCGAAGGTGGGAGCAACTGGGAGAGGGAGACATTTCACTGCGTATTTTTCCAAATAACTTTTGGTTTTTAAGTCCTGTGAATGTACCAACCATTCCAAAACCTACATTTTAAAAAATCGGGTGGAAAAAAATAAGAGTGTTATTTAAGCCATCGCCACTTGGGTAAAATGTTACTTGCAGCCAAATACACACAACGGAAAAGCTACTCGGGTGAAAGGAAGCGCTGGGATTTGAACCCAGATTTCCTGGACCCCGAAGCCTGGGCTGCTTCCCAAGACATCCCAAGGCCTCCTCTCCGATGCCCACGAGCACTCTGGGAAACGGAGGGCCTGCGGGATGGAGCCAAGCTTCCTTCCCTCCACCCCGTCCCCCTGAAGATGCAGCCAGTGTGGCTCAACATCCTCATCAGCTAGGGCAGCGGTTCTCAACCTGTGGGTGGCGACCCCTTTGGCGGTCAAACGACCCTTTCACAGGGGTCGCCTAAGACCATCCTGCATATCAGATATTGACATGACGATTCATCACAGTAGCAACATGACAGTGATGAAGTAGCAACGGAAATAATTTTATGGTTGGGTCACAATGTGAGGAACTGTATTGAAAGGGCCAGAAGGTTGAGAACCACGGAGCTAGGGGTTTACAGTCTCCACCTGCTGGGACCAGCTAACTCCGGCCATCTCCAGCACAGGCACCTCCTCTCGTCTCTCACTCTCCCGTCTTCTCGAGGTGGTGCAACCAGCACTGTCCGGCTAACCCTCTCTGCGCACGCACCGAGGGCTGCAGGGGAGCCGCAAGTTGGCCAACTGCCTCCTCTCCAGCCCCTTCGACACGAGTGCCACGAGGCAGCCAAAGTGGTCCGTTTTAGTTAAGGCCGTGTCATTCCCCTTCGCAGGACCCTCCACGGGCATATGGTTTGAGGTAGGGATCTAATTTCAGCTCTTCCCAGAGGAATGACACTTTTGGCACCAGCTCCATTTATTAAGAGTCTCTCCTTTCCCACCACTCCGGCCAGTGGCCACTCAGCCTCAGGCCAGACCTCCATATCTGCGCCTGGCTCCTGTCCTGGGCTCTCTGTTCTATTCCATGGGGAGAACATCAATTTCCATTTATCCCCCAGTTTTAGAAAAAGAACAGATTCAGGTGGACAGGTCATTGATCTAGGCTTCGAGCTGCAGAAGGTGCCTGATGGTCAAGAGAGTGAGCTGTCTCCGAAAGGCACAAGGTGAGGGGCCGTGATGTCCCTCTGCCTGACGATATGAAGTCCCGTCTTTTCAGTATCTAAGTATGTTGATTTATATATTATTAACTTCTAAAAAAATATTTCTTTTATTGATTTCAGAGAGGAAGGGACAGGGAGAGAGAGACAAAAACATCAACGATGAGAGAGAATCATTGATCGGCTGTCTCCTGTACGCCCCCTACTGGGGATCCAGCCCGCAACCCGGGCATCTGCCCTGACCGGGAATTGAACCATGACCTGCTGGTTCATAGGTCAACACTCAACCACTGAGTCACTCCAGCCGGGCTGTATTATCAACTTTTTAACTAAGTTAATCCTCCCAAAAGAGACAGAGTGTGTAAAAAAGTGTTCACAAAGACACCAAATGATTACAGATAATAATTGTACGGACACAAAAGCTCGTGTATCATAGGATTCCATTGACATGAAATGTCCAGAAAAGGCATATTTATAAAGAGAGAAAGCAGAGCCCGGCCAGTGTGGCTCAGTTGGTGGAGTGTCGTCCCACCAACACACACACACACACACACACACACACACACACACACACACCCCAAGGCACATGCTAACCATCGGCCAGGTGACCAAGGGTAACAGGCATGCTGACCGGGCTAACTTTGATGCTATATGATGACAAGGGCTCTTGTCCTCGATGGTCTTCCCGCCAAAACCCCGAACCCCTGTCTAGTCATGGAAACACAGCAGCTAAGTCCCCAGTGAGGCACAGTCTCCATAACAGCTGACGGAACTCCTCAAAGCTGCCAGGGTCCGCAAAGGGAAGGAGAGCCTGAGACCCTGCCACCGCCACGAGGAGACATAACAGTGAACTCACCGGGAGGGGTTCTCTGGACAAGGGCCTGGAGGAAAGAAGGACATCAGGGAAAAGCTAAGGAGGCTGAGTAAATGCGGGAGGGGCTGAGAGTGAAAGTGCCATGCTGGTTCCTCGGTGGTGACCAGAAGACCACAGTGCTGTAAAATGCTAACATTAGCCCTGGCCGGTGTGGCTCAGTGGTTAGAGTGCTGGCCCAGGCACCGAAGGGTCAGGCTCCATCCTGACCCAGGTCTCCCTCACATCTGTTTCTCCCCATGCGCACCCCCCCATCCATCTCTCTCTCTCTCTCTCCCCCTCCCTTCCACTCTCTAAAAATCAATGGGAAAAAATGTCCTCAGGTGAGGATTAACAAAATACAAAGAAATAAATAAAATGTTCACGTTAGGAAAAACTGGGTGCAGGGAATGTAAGCACTCCGTGCCGCGCCTGCAGGTTTTTGCCTTTATCCCCTGTTCTCCACTGTCACCAGGCCCGTGAGACGGCAACCCCCGCCCCCCACCAGCACTTCCACCTCCACCTCCTGCTCCTGCTTTCCTTTTCTTCAAAAGGCTGATTACTATCTGACACGCTGTAAACCTGATTTATCTTATCTGCGGCCTGTCTCCACCAGGAGGGGCCCAGCCCGGGTTTCTGCCTGTCGGTCGGTCGCTGGGTGAACACAGGCTGGATGGCTGCTGGCTGGTTCTCTGACCACAGCTGATGCTCAACAGCTAGGCCCCTGACCCATGACCCAAACACCAGGACGGGAGAGGGAGGGTCCATGGCGGGGGGGCACAGCCACAGGCTGACCAGAGGACCATGGGGGGACCTGACACAGGGGCCCAGAGAAAACCTGGAGGTGGGAGGCGGGAGAGGAGGAGGAGGTGAAAGGTCACGGGGTGCTGGTGAAACTGGGCCTCAGCACAGAAAGCTGCTCGGAGAAGGGAGAACTGAGCAGAAGTGCTGACGGAGCAGCCGCCGCGTGGGAGAGAGCAGTTCAGAGAGAGACGGGGCAGCGAGAGGAAGGGGGGCAGCGAGAGGAAGAGGGGCAGCGAGAGGGAGGGGGGCAGCGAGAGGAAGGGGGGCAGCGAAGGAAGGGGGGCAGCGAAGGAAGGGGGGCAGCGAGAGGAAGGGGGCAGCGAGAGGGAGGGGGCAGCGAGAGGGAGGGGGGCAGCGAGAGGGAGGGGGCAGCTAGAGGGAGGGGGCAGCGAGAGGGAGGGGGGCAGCGAGAGGGAGGGGGCAGCGAGAGGAAGGGGGGCAGCGAGAGGAAGGGGGCAGCGAGAGGGAGGGGGGCAGCGGGAAGGTGGTGCATCGCAACAGGATGCCCCACCTTCCCTGCCCCACCCCCTGCACACCAACTCAAGAGGCAGATGAATCCAGTCAGGGCACCAGTAGTCCTGCCCACTCAATGCCAGGAGCCACCCCAATGACAAGACAACCAAAACTCCAGGCAGAGGTGCAGAACACCCCTGGGGGTGGCACCGCCTTTGTGAGCCCCATCAAACCCACAGGGCACCCCCACACAGGGAACAAGACCCCAAGGCAGCCACCTCCACGTCTGCACGGACAATGTGGACATCTAGCTCATGGTCGTCGTGCAAACGACCATTTCTCCAGACCACCCAGCAAGAGTTAAAGAGCTAAAACCAGCAGCAGGGACTAGGATTCTAGAACATTCTATGTGGGGCACGCCTCCCTCAGTTTCCATCTGACATCACACACAGCCTGAGGCTACTCTCCATTACTTCCACCCTTATGAATAACGGGGCAGATGTAGACCGAAGGACATATTCTAGAACAGCAGTCGCCAACCGGTGGTCCGTGGACCACTGGGGGTCCGTGGGGTTCGAAAGGTTGGCGACCGCTGTTCTAGAATGTTCATAGCACCCCTGAACTGGAAACAACCCAGACACCCGTCAACAGGAAAATGCAGGAACACGTCAAGGTCCATCCACACAATGGTATACGACACAGCAATGAACAGGGAGCAAGCCACGCACTGATACCTGCAACGTGGAAGAACCCCAAAAACAGGATGTCGAGCCCTGACCGGTTTGGCTCAGTGGATAGAGAGTCGGCCTGAGGACCGAAGGGTCCTGGGTTCGATTCCGGTCAAGGGCGTGTACCCTGGTTGCGGGCACATCCCCAGTGGGAGGTGTGCGGGAGGCAGCTGATGGATGTTTCTCTCTCATCGATGTTTCTAGCTCTCTATCCCTCTCCCTTCCTCTCTGTAAAAAATCAATAAAATATATTTTTTTAAAAAACAGGATGTCAAAGGAAAGAAAACCCGGCTGTAGGGTTTCACATGCAAAGCCACCAACCAGGCAATGCCAACCTATGGCGTTATATCAGGAGGGCGGCCCCTGGGTGGGGGTGTTCGTGGGGGCAGAGGGATTAGGAAGGGCATAGGCACCTTTAGGGAACTGGTCATGTTGTTTCCGTATCGAAGAGCTGGTCAGATGGGCGTGTCCAAAGTGTGGAAAATATCCAGCCAGAGGCTTCTGATGTGTGTGTGCACTTTGGTGTGTGTTGTAATTCAACCAAGAGTGATCAAAAGAGGAAGAAACAATGAAAACAGAATAACTCTCGCCCTCAGCTACGGCTGCTAGAATGTAACGTGTGTAACCGTGCGGGAAGCAGTCCAGCAGTTCCTCAAAAGTCAAACACAGAGCCCGGCCGGTGTGGCCCGTGTTTGCCAACCTATGAACCAGGAGGGCACAGTTCGGTTCTGGGTCAGGGCACGTGCCCAGGTTGCAGGACTCGATTCTCAGGGGGGGAGGGGGGCCATGCAGGAGGCGGCCAATCAATGACTCTCATTACTGATGTTTCTATCTCTTTCTTCCTCTCCCTTCCTCTCTGAAATCAATAAAAATATTAAAAAAGAAAAAGAATGAGATTTTTTAAATTTATTTTTTATTTTTATTTTTTTAAAATATGTATTTTATTGATTTTTTACAGAGAGGAAGGGAGAGAGATAGAGTTAGAAACATCGATGAGAGAGAAACATCGATCAGCCGCCTCCTGCACCCCTCCTACTGGGGATGTGCCCGCAACCAAGGTACATGCCTTTGACCAGAACCGAACCTGGGGCCTTTCAGTCCACAGGCAGACGCTCTATCCCAGCCGTGGGCAAACTACGGCCCGCGGGCCGAATCCGGCCCGTTTGAAATGAATAAAACTAAAAAAAAAAAAAAAAAAAAAGACCGTACCCTTTTTCGTAATGATGTTTACTTTGAATTTATATTAGTTCACACAAACACTCCATCCATGCTTTTGTTCCGGCCCTCCGGTCCAGTTTAAGAACCCATTGTGGCCCTCGAGTCAAAAAGTTTGCCCACCCCTGCTCTATCCACTGAGTCAAACTGGTTTCGGCAGAATGAGACTTTTTTTTTTTTTTTTTAGTTAAGGTATTACAAATGTTGCCAAAACCGGTTTGGCTCAGTGGATAGAGCGTCGGCCTGTGGACTGAAGGGTCCCGGGTTCGATTCCGGTCAAGGGCATGTACCTGGGTTGTGGGCACATCCCCAGTGGGAGATGTGCAGGAGGCAGCTGATTGATGTTTCTCTCTCATTGATGTTTCTAACTATCTCTCTCCCTTCCTCTCTGTAAAAAATCAATAAAATATATTTTTAAAAAAAAAAAAAGGTATTACAAATGTGTCCTCATCCCCCCCATTAACCCCCAACCCAACCCCCCCCCCCACCGCCCCGCACACTCATGCTCCCATCCCTCTGTTGTCCATGTCCATTGGTTTGGCTTATATACATGTATACAAGTCCTTCAGTTGATCTCTTCCCCTTACCCCCGCCCTCCCCTACTTTCCTTCTGGGGATTGATAGCCTGATCGCTGTTTCTCAGTCTTTGGGTCTGTACCTTTTCATCAGTCTATGTTGTACTCTATAATCCACAAAAAAAAATATGGAACGCTTCACAAATTTGCGTGTCATCCTTGCGCAGGGGCCATGCTAATCTTCTCTGTATCGTTCCAATTTTAGTATATGTGCTGCCGAAGCGAGCACAGAATGAGACTTTTTTTAAAGTTAAACATAGTTACCCTGTGATACCCAAGATAAATGAAAACATATGTCCCCATAAAGACAGGTCCACAGCCTTGAAAACAGGCTGAGTGCAAGAAGCCAGCCACACAAGGCCACACGCTATATGATACCGTTTATATGAAATGTCCAGAATAAACAAGTCTATAGCGACAGAAAGTAGATCAGTGGTCGCCAGGGCGGGGACGGATGGAGGGATGGCGGGCGATGACTAAGGGGCGCAGGTGACTAAATGTTCGGAAACTGATGGCGGTGAGGGTCACACATCTGCGAATGTCCTACAAACCACAGAGCTGCACCCTTTACATAGGTGGACTGCACGGTATGTGAATTATGTCTCAATAAAGCGGTTTAAAAAGACGGCGAGAACGTTGTTTTATACCTGCCAGATGGGACATAGCGTTTTATACTTTTAAAAAGCAGCCGAAACCGGTCTGGCTCAGTGGATAGAGATCGGCCTGCGGACTAAAAGGTCCCGGGTTCGATTCCGGTCAAGGGCATGTACCTGGGTTGCGGGCACATCCCCAGTGGGAGATGTGCAGGAGGCGGCTGATCGATGTTTCTCTCTCATCGATGTTTCTGACTCTCTATCTCTCTCCCTTCCTCTCTGTAAAAAATCAATAAAATATATTTAAAAAAAAAAAAAAGCAGCGAATATGTACAGGCCACACCAAGGCACTTGATGATCCGCATTTTACAGAGTGAAAACTGAGGCAACACCTGCCCTGAGCTCGCCCGAGGTCACAGAGCAGGTGTGTCCGGAGCCGGCTCTCAGCCCTTCCGTGGCTGGGCCCGCCCCCCCCCCCCCCCCCCCGGGCTGCCTGCTTCCTTCTGCGAGTCAGGGAGGAGGGGCACACCTCCCGGCCCTCCCCCTGCGCCTCTGCTGCAGGGAACGCCTCCTCCTGCTTCGATAACATCACTCATTCATTCATTCAAAATTAACAATTTCCTGAACCTACATTATGTCCGACTCTCCATCAGCCTCCTCACTGGTCTCCCTGCCCCCCCCGACCCCCCCAGTCTAGTCTTCACAGGGATCTGGTTAGAACTGAGTCAGCTCCAGTCCCTCTTGGCTCGGAGCCCTATCCCGGTTCCTATCTCACTCACAGCAGAAGCCAAGTCCTCACGGTTGCCCTCACGGCCCCATAAGATCGGCCAGGGTTCCCTCTGCCCTCAGCCCCACCCTCTCCCCTTTGCTCCTTCTCAACAGTCTTCAAACACATCAGGCCCGGCCCTGCCTCCGGGCCTTTGCACTGGCGGCTCCCTCTGTCCAAGCTCTTCCCCAAACGCCCACGTGGCCTACCCCTCACCCCCTCAAGTCTCTATTCAAAGGTCACCTCCGAGGGTGCAGGGCCGACTCCGGCACCCTGGTCCCCTTTAGCCTGCTTTCCTTTTGGTTAAGCACACTCACCGTTACCTGACACAGTAAATATTCTACTGACGGATCTTATTGTCTGTCTCTGAAGTAGCTGCTTGAGAAATATTTACTAAACATTGGGTAACCGTGTACAGCTGCGCAGTTCTAACCGCCCCGCCCCGGGGGAGCCATGCCCAGCCACGACACCGCAGACGTGGGTCCAGACTCTACGCCAGGGGTCCTCAAACTTTTTAAACAGGGGGCCAGTTCACTGTCCCTCAGACCGTTGGAGGGCCGGACTATAGTTTAAAAAAAACTATGAACAAATTCCTATGCACACTGCACATATCTTATTTTGAAGTGAAAAAACAAAACGGGAACAAAGGCAGTATTTGTATTTGCATGTGGCCCGCGGGCCGTAGTTTGAGGACCCCTGCTCTACATGACCACAATTTTCTGGCAGGTGGCATTAAAGGCTTGCGAGAAAGGGACATCCACAAAAGTGCCCCCCTTATTTAAGCGTGGGGGCCGCCGTTAAATCCATCGGCAAACCGTTTCTTCAGACGCAGCCAGAAAGTCCGCCACATGCCCGCTCTGATGCTAAGTCAGCGCTGTCTGACTCGGACAGGTGACTGCTCTGTTTCCACTTCCCGCGGATTAAATGAATTTGTGTGTGTGAAGTACCTGCTCTGGGGCTCACAGGAGGTGCTAGAGAGCCAGGCTATGATCAGAAGCCGCTATTGTTTCCAAATCCCCAGGCTCAGGCTTCAGAAAACAGATCACCGGGGAAACGGTTCCAAGCACAGAGCTCCAGCGTGGTATGTGTGGCCCTTGGTTCGGAGCTCTGGGGATGGAGCCAGCCCTGCTCACCCCCAGGACCCGGGCTCTGCGTCCCTCCCCAGGCCGGCGGGGGGCACTGGTGTCCACACAGGGGGGCAGGGACCCCAGCTCCGGGGCACAAGCCCTCAGTGGGCATTCCTCACACCCGCGGGCCAGCCTCCCAAACGCCCTGGACTGAGCTTGACCTCCTGGATTTTCCTCTGGTCTTCAGCTCTCAAAATACATCAGTCTGGTCAACTGGGGCTGGATGCCCAGAGGGCGAGAGGGAAAGCAAATCCACGGAGAGGACGTGTGCCAAGACGCTAATGAGCTGCGCCCGCCAGGTGACGGGAGTCCCAGCGGCCTGTGTGTTCGTTCTCAGCAGTTCCGGGACTTTGTATATTTCAGCTGCCTCCCCGCCCTTTTCCGCTTTTGTTCCTCCTAACGGCCTTGTGTTACGTTTGTATGTTAAGAGACAGTTTTTCTTTAACTTTTTATCGAAATCACGTGCCTCCCCACATGCACACATTATAAGTGCAACACTTTGTCACAAACAACACGCTGGCGCAGGAACGGGAACAAGAAGATGACCTGCCCGCCCGCCCGCCCGAGGGCGCCTCTGGAAGGAAGAACTGCACAAGGTAAGAGCGAGGGACCTGAAGATTCCAGGCGGGATGTGTCACCTGACCACCTGACGCTCGCTGAGAGGAAACGGCAGTCAAACCCACGCTGAGGGGCGTGCCACAGCGTAACCGGCGGGGCCCTCTAAAAGGCCAATGTCACCTGGCCGGTGCGGCTCAGGGGTTGAGCACTGACCTGTGAACCAGGAGGTCCCAGTTCAATTTCTGGTCAAGGCACATGCTGGGGTGGCAGGCTTAATCCCCAGGAGGGGGTGGGCAGGAGGCAACTGATGGATGATTCTCTCCCATCATTGATGTTTCTATCTCTCCCTCCCTCTCCTCTTCATTCTGAAATCAATTTTTAAAAAAAGAAAGAAAGAAACGAACCACGGACGCATGCAACATAGATGAACGTCAGAATCGGTAGGCTGAGTGGCAGAAGCGTGACTCTGCCACTGCGCTGCGTGACTCTATTTATCCTTGTTGGGTGATGGGAATATCTCATGCCTTGAACTAAGGTGGGGGTTACACAATGTTACACATTTGTCAAAACACACCCAACCGTACTCTTAAAATGGATGCATCACATTGTAAATAAATTACACCTCCATGCAGTTCATCACAGAAAAAGGCCTCCCAGTTCAAAGGGTGGCTCCAGCACTTAATGGCCATGACTTACAGGGTAAGTGTCTTCATTTTCCTGCCTCAGGGCCTTTGCACGTGCTGGTCTCTCTGCCGGGAACATCCTTCTGCACAGAGCAACAGGGCTGGCCCCGCGCGCTTGCTTCAGGTCTTTGCTCAAGTGTCATCTTTTCAGTGCGGGCTGGTTAAAACGACCACACGCCCCACCAGCCCTCTCCACCCACGTTCCCTCTTCCTGCTGCGCCACAGCGTTCAGCACCAGTCCTGTCTGGGTCTCCCGCACCAGCAGATCAGCTCCCTGAGGGCCGAGGTTTTTGTCTTGGTCTTGTCGTATTCCTCCTCCTAGAACCTGCCTGGCACACATATATACTAAGTAACTGCTGAATAAGTGCACAAAGGGATTCATGTCACTCCCACTTGGGAGGTGAATTGCAGACACTCAATAAGTGTCTAATAAAGAAAATGAGGAGAAAGCCCAAGGGAAGACGGAATGAAACGGGCTTCACAACCACCCTGTGAAGGAACTGAGGCTCCGAGGGGCGAAGGCACCGGCCACAGGTCACACCGCAAGTAAGGGGCGGAGCTGGGTTCCCACTGGGCGGTCTGATACCATCAACTATGCTGCCGCAGGGAAGGCATGGGCTGTGGGCCACCAGGGACCCTTGGCTAACAGAAGAGCGGTGGGAGGTCTCTGTGTAGGAAGACAATGTGGTTGAACTGAGAATCACGAGGCTGAGAAACCAGGGCCAGAGAAGTCAGGGCAGGAGAGCATTTGGGGGACAAATTAAAGACAAGGGGAGTCAAAAACAGTGGTTCTGGTTCCCACTCGGAAACAGACTGAACTGAAAACACACATCCCCCAGGGAAAGACGCTCCACATCATGAGCCATTGGGGAAATGCAAGCCAGAACCGTAAGGAGAACCACTGCACACCTAGCAGTACGGTTACAATAAACACGAGAAACTGGAGTCCTCGTGCATTGCTGGTGGGGATGTACAATGATGCAGCCACTGTGGAAAACTGCCATCGTCTGGTGGTTCTTCAATGAATGACCATCCGACCCAGCATATCCATGCCCAGGTCCATACACAAAAGAAAGAAAAATGCATGTCCACACAAAAGCTTGTCCATCACTGTCCATAGCAGCATCCTATCCTATATAATAAAAGCCTAATATGCAAATGGACCAAACAAGGGAATGACCAGCAGAATGACCGGTTGCTAGGACATGCACTGACCACCAGGGAGCAGATGCTCAATGCAGGAGCTGCTCCCAGCCCACAAGCCCCAGGCCAGCCAAGGTGGGTGCCAGCGGGGGGCCCCCCATATCGCCCCACCGGTTGGCCCGCAGAGGGAGGCGACCAGCAGCGGCAGTGGGGCCGGTTGGTGAGTGGGCCAGCGTCGCCACCCCCCACAATCACCCTCTGGTCACCTCCCACAGAGGGAGGAGACTGGCGATGGTGGTGAGCAATTGGTGGCAGGCGATCGGGGAGCAGGGCCGGTGAGCAGGCTGCGCCAGGCCGGCCAAGGCGGATGCCAGTGGGGGCCCCCTGATCGCCCTGCTGGTCGCCCCACAGATCGGCCCTGATCGCCGGCCAGGCCTAGGGACCCTACCCACTCATGAATTTCGTGCACCGGGCCTCTAATTATTCGTAAGGGCCAAGAAGTGGAAATAACGTAAATGTTCATTAACTGAAGAATGGACAAACAGAATGTGGTCCGTCCACCCAATGGAATATTATTCAGCCACAGAAGTTAGGAAGCACCGATCCATGCTACACCATGGGTAAAGCTTGAAGCATGCTGAAAGAAGCCAGACAAAAGGACCATATATTGTGGGGTCCATTTATATGAAATGTTCAGAGCAGGCAGATCTGTAGAGACAGAAGGCCGATTAGTGGCTGCCAGGGGCTTGTAGTGGGAAGGAGGGCTGGGGGAAATGAGACTGCGAATGGGTACGGAACTTCTTTGTGGGGTGGCGACAATATTCTGGAATGAGATAGTGGTGATGGCTGCACAACCCTGTGTATATACTAAAACCTCTGAATTGTACATTTTAAGAGGATAAATTTGCCGGTTCAATTCCCGTTTCAGGCTCAATCCCCATAGGGCCGTGGTCGGCAAACTTCGGCTCGCGAGCCACATGCGGCTCTCTGGCCCCTTGAGTGTGGCTCTTCCTAAGCCTTAGGAGTACCCTAATTAAGTTAATAACAATGTACCTACCTATATAGTTTAAGTTTAAAAAATTTGGCTCTCAAAAGAAATCTCAATCGTTGTACTGTTGATATTTGGCTCTGTTGAATAATGAGTTTGCCGACCACTGCCATAGGGGGCATGCAGGAGATGGACAATCAATGTTTCGCTCTCCTATCAATGTTTTCCTCTTCCTCCCTCTCCCTCTCTCTCTAAAAACACAATTAAAAAAATTATGATATGTTACTCACTGGTTGAGCATCAACCTTTGAGCCAGTAGGTCATGGTTGGATTCCTGGTCAGGGCACATGCCCAGGTTGTGGGCTCAATCCCCCATTGCGGGGTGTGCAGGAGGCAGCCAATCAATGATTCTCTCTCATCACTGGTGTTTTCACCTCCTCCCTCTCCCTTCCTCTGTGAAATCAACAAAAATATAGATTTAAAAAAATTACAATATGTGAATTACATATCAGTACAAAATGTAACAAAAAAGCACAGCCCTGATGATACCAAACAGCTGGTATCAGGTCTGATCATGTCATTGTGGTTATATAAAAAAATATTTGTGCCCTAGCCGGTTTGGCTCAGTGGATGGAGCGTCGGCCTGCGGACTCAGGGGTCCTAGGTTCGATTCAGGTCAGGGGCATGTGCCTTGGTTGCGGGTACATCCCCAGTGGGGAGTGTGCAGGAGGCAGCTGATCAATATTTCTCTCTCATCGATGTTTCTGACTCTCTATCCCTCTCCCTTCTTCTCTGTAAAAAATCAAAAAAATATATTTAAAAAATATTTGTTTTTTAACACTGTATGTTTTTTAACTGATGTATGTAGAATTAAAATGATGAGAGATCTGGGGTTTACTTTAAAATACTTCAACAACAAAAATGAGATCAACAAAGCACGCATGTCCTAATGTTCATCTACATGGAACCCAGGGATAGCTAAGGGGGTCTTTCTGCTGTTCTCCCTACTTTTGTGCACATCTGGAAATTGTCGTAATTTTTTTTTTTTTTAACACACGCACCCTTTGTCCCAGCAATCCCACCTCTGGGATTTTAACGTACAGCTCCACTTACATTCACACCAACCAACAGCTGTCCATGCGCCTCATGGCAGCCTTGCTGGCAACAGCCTGGAGCTAACCTGTGTCCATGGAAGGGGGCTGGTTCGGTAAGTTAGGGTCCTCCAATGGACTACTACCCAGTCTATTTCCACGCAGCGGTGAAAGACGCTGCACTTGATCAGCTAGAGCCGCCTGGATATATTATTAAAGGGCAAAGGCAAAGGGCAGGATGGCGTTAGCGTTCGCATACCCTGTTACTAGTGCCTTGTAAAGGCTGCGTGTGCTTGCACATGCCCAGAACAGCGCTTTGGAGGAGGCCCAAGAACTGTAACTGTCTTACCTCTGGGAAAAGACCTGCGTGTAGATGGCCGGGAGTCGGGGGAGGGAGGGAGGAAGAGACTGATACCATTTGAGTTTTAAAATATGCTTCCTATTCCAAAAAAATAAATACATAACATTTTAAAAATATGTGTTTATTGATTTCAGAGAGGAAGGGAGAGGGAGAGAAACATCAATGATGAGAATCATTGATCGGCGGCGTGCAGACCCACAATGGGGATTGGGCCCTAAACCTGGGCATGTGCCCGGACCAGGAATCGAACCGTGATCTCCTGGTTCATAGGTCAACGTTCAACCACTGAGCCACATCGGCTGGGCCAGTGGTCGGCAAACTCATTAGTCAACAGAGCCAAATATCAACAGTACTTCTTCAGAATAGACTCGCCCAGGCCGAAAACCGACTTGTGTACATGGGCCACGAAGTTTCAATCGCACTGTACGCGCGCCCGCACGTGGTATTTTGTGGAAGGGCCACACTCAAGGGGCCAAAGAGCCGCATGTGGCTCGAGAGCCGCAGTTTGCCGACCACGGGCTGGGCTAAATATATGCAATTTTTAAAGCCCCAAAGAAAAGCTGTTTTCTAAGTGTGGCCCTGTCCGGCACATCTCCCCTGGGGCTGGATTAGAAGGATCAGGTTGTCGGTTCCCGGGGGTGGGCAGCCAAGCCCCGGCTGAGGCCTCCCTGCAGGGAGAACAGAGCCACCCCATGGGCCTGCCCAGGGCTCCCCGGAAATGATTTCCAGACTCCCACACCCTCGGCTGAGGCTGGGGGAGGCGGAGATACAACACAGAAAGAAGGGGCAGAGGAAGACAAAGGAGAAAAGGAGGGGAGGGAGGAGGAGAGGGGAACAAAAGAGGAACAGGTCTGAGCAGGGAGTGGCTGGAAACGCCTCTTTGGCTGAAAAAATAGCCACCAAGTAGCTTTATCCATAACTGACAAAAAGTGGGAACAACCCAAATGTCCATCAACTAATGAATGGATAAACCAAACATGGCACAGCCGTGCACTGGAGTATAACTCGGCCATAAAAAGGAATGAAGCACCGACAGACACTACCACAGGGTGAAGCTTGAAAACAGGAAGTGGAAGAAGCCAGACACAAAAGACCCCATACTGTATGAGTCCTTTATATGAAACTAGAGGCCCGGTGCACGGAATTCATGTGGGGGGGGGGGTGTCCCTCGGCCAGGCCTGCACCCTCTCCAATCTGGGACCCCTCAGGGGATGTCCAACTGCCGGTCCCTGCGATCCCTGCGCAGACATCCCTCTCGCAAACCAGGACCACTGGCTCTTAACCACTCACCTGCCTGCCTGCCTCACCCCCAACGGCCCTCCCCTGCAGGCCTGGTTGCCCCCAATGGCCCTCCCCTGCAGGCCTGGTCGCCCCCAACGGCCCTCCCCTGCAGGCCTGGTCGCCCCCAACGGCCCTCCCCTGCAGGCCTGGTCGCCCCCAACGGCCCTCCCCTGCAGGCCTGGTCGCCCCCAATGGCCCTCCCCTGCAGGCCTGGTCGCCCCCAACGGCCCTCCCCTGCAGGCCTGGTCGCCCCCAACGGCCCTCCCCTGCCGGCCTGATCTTGCCCCCAATGGCCCTCCCCTGCAGGCCTGGTCGCCCCCAATGGCCCTCCCCTGCAGGCCTGGTCGCCCCCAACGGCCCTCCCCTGCAGGCCTGGTCGCCCCCAACGGCCCTCCCCTGCAGGCCTGGTCGCCCCCAACGGCCCTCCCCTGCAGGCCTGGTCGCCCCCAATGGCCCTCCCCTGCAGGCCTGGTCGCCCCCAATGGCCCTCCCCTGCAGGCCTGGTCGCCCCCAACGGCCCTCCCCTGCCGGCCTGATCTTGCCCCCAATGGCCCTCCCCTGCAGGCCTGGTCGCCCCCAATGGCCCTCCCCTGCAGGCCTGGTCGCCCCCAACGGCCCTCCCCTGCAGGCCTGGTTGCCCCCAATGGCCCTCCCCTGCAGGCCTGGTCACCCCCAATTGCCCTCCCCTGCCGGCCTGATCTTGCCCCCAACTACCTCTGCCTCGGCCCCCACCACCATGGCTTTGTCCGGAAGGAAGTCGGACGTCCGGAAGATGGCCGGTTGACCCGGTCTAATTAACATATTACTTTTTTCTTAGTATAGATGTCCAGAACAGGCAAATCCACAGACAGGGAAAGTAGATGAATGGTTCCCAGGGGCTGGGGGGTAAGCACAGGGTTCCCTTTTGGGGAGACGAGAATGTTCTAACACTAGACTGCAGGGATGGGTACCCAACACTGCGAATATACTGGAAACCACTGAACTGGAACTTTTGGAGGGAGAAGTTTGTGGCATGTAAATTATCTTGATTTAAAAAAGAAGAAAAAGGGAAGGAATGAAGTAGTGGCAGGTGCTACCACATAGACGAACCTTGAGAACACGAGGCGAGTGGAAGGAGACGGACACCAGCGGTCACAGACTGGAGGACCCCGTTTCTATAGCATGTGCGGAACAGACGGATCTACAGGGACAGGAAGCCGCCGTGGCTGCCAAGGGCGGGAGGAGGGTGGGGAGTGGCGCTAATGGGTGGAAGGCTTCTCTAGACAGAGGTGATGGCTGCACCGCTCTGTGAATGGACCAAAACCCACTGAATTGCACACTTCACACGGGCGGATTTGGTGCATGTGAATTCTATCTCCGTAAAGCTGTTTAAAATTTTAAGCAAGAAATAAAAGGAACGGGTGACAGTGCAGGGGGCCCTCTCCCCACCCTTCCAACCTCACCTCCCAGGATGCACAGGCCCTCAGCACGACCCCCACTCCCCACACACAAGGGCCGCCCCCAGGGCCCGCCTTCTCCTGGTTGTACTTCCGGGTCAACCCCACAGGGCCCCTGAGCATTCAGAGTTGCTGCCCTGCCCCCTGTGCCCTCGCTGGTGGGGGTGCCATGAGGGTGGGCACCAGGGTTTGGCCTCACATGCCATTTCCCCTTCCCCACCTCCCCCAGAAGACACAGAAACCACACAGGCATGTAAAATATGCTGGGCTTGTAGAATTTCCTAAGTGTGTGTCGTGCTGACTTCAGAAGCATCAATTCCCTTACACGTCAAACAAAATAAAACACAGGAACCTTTAGGGGCTGGGGAGGACCGAGAGGGTAAAGGGGGCCCCATAATGGTGACAGGGAGGACGGGGAAGGTACAGGGGGCCCCATAATGGTGACGGGGAGGACAGGGAGGGTACAGGGAGCCCCATAATGGTGACGGGGAGGACGGGGAGGGTAAGGGGGCCCCCATAATGGTGACGGGGAGGACAGGGAGGGTAAAGGGGGCCCCATAATGGTGACAGGGAGGACGGGGAGGGTACAGGGGGCCCCATAACGGTGACGGGGAGGACGGGGAGGGTACAAGGGGCCCCATAACGGTGACGGGGAGGACAGGGAGGGTAAAGGGGGCCCCATAATGGTGACAGGGAGGACGGGGAGGGTACAGGGGGCCCCATAACGGTGACGGGGAGGACGGGGAGGGTACAGGGGGCCCCATAACGGTGACGGGGAGGACGGGGAGGGTATAGGGGGCCCCATAACGGTGACGGGGAGGACAAGAGGGTAAAGGGGGCCCCTAATGGTGACAGGGAGGACAGGGAAGGTACAGGGGGCCCCCTAATGGTGACGGGGAGGATGGAGAGGGTAAAGGGGGCCCCATAATGGTGACAGGGAGGACGGGGAGGGTAAGGGGGTCCCCTAATGGTGATTGGGAGAACGGGGAGGGTACAGGGGGTCCCCTAATGGTGACGGGGAGGACGGGGAGGGTAAAGGGGGCCCCATAGTGGTGACAGGGAGGACGAGAGGGTGAAGGGGGTCACATATACAGTGACGTGGTGATGGAAGGAGACGACCTCCGGTGGGGAGCACACAATGGACTAAACCAGGGGTGGGCAAACTTTTTGACTCGAGGGCCACAATGGATTCTTAAACTGGACCGGAGGGCCGGAACAAAAGCATGGATGGAGTGTTTGTGTGAACTAATATAAATTCAAAGTAAACATCATTACATAAAAGGGTACGGTCTTTTTTTTTTTTTTTTAGTTTTATTCATTTCAAACGGGCCAGATCCGGCCCGCGGGCCGTAGTTTGCCCACGGCTGGACTAAACAGACGTCCTAACACAGACGTCATAGAAGTTGGACGGCTGAAATTTATATAAGGTTCTTAACCAGTTACCAACAATTTTATTAAGACAAACAAAAGCACAGAAACCTTTATACTTCAATAAAAATTAAACACACACACACACACACACACACACACACAGAAAACCAGGCCGGAGGGACTGGGGGAAGGGGCCAGCGGGGACCCACGCCTTGTGGTGCCTCCGGGGGTTAAGTTCATTAAGAGGTGAGATTCAGGACTGGCATGCAGCAGGGAGGAGGGGAAGACCTGCATTGTTTTAAGCAAGTCGTTTATGAAAAAGAATCTACAGACATATGCTCTTGCTTCAAGCAACCAAGCTGCTAGATCTACAGAATTCCTGGGAATGGCTTTGCTGCCTCGTTTCTCTCCCACCCGACCCTCACCTGCCCTGGAATACAGCATCCAGTCCCTGATCGGAGGAAACAGCTTTCCCGCTGGGGAGGGGAAAAACAAAACCAAAAAAACTTCCATTCGTTCACTCAACAGATATTTACTGCGCACCTACTACGTACCACAGGCCCTGGGAGGCCCACATGGCGTTAAGTCCTCACAGGAGGCGCACACCATGATCAGTAAACACATTAACCTACGTGGTGCGGTTGGTAATAATAGTGATAAGGGGGTAGGAAGTGGCCATATGCAGGGTCAGGAATGATGGGGAAGCAGAGGTTTCAATATTAAAACGGTGGTCAATAGAGGTGACGCTGAAGCAGAGACTGGAGTCAAGCAGACACGTGGAGGGAGCGTACCAGGCGGGGGAACAGTCCGCACAAAGGCCCTGAGGCAGGAATGCATCTGGTTGGCTCCAAGAACAACTAGGCCAGTGGTCAGCAAACTCATTAGTCCACAGAGCCAAATATCAACAGTACGACGATTGAAATTTCTTTTGAGAGCCACATTTTTTAAACTGAAACTATATAGGTAGGTACATTGTTATTAACTTAATTAGGGTACTCCTAAGGCTTAGGAAGAGCCACACTCAAGGGGCCAGAGAGCCGCATGTGACTCGCGAGCCGCAGTTTGCCGACCACCGAACCAGATCATTGTGAGGTGGGTGGAGCATGGGGTGTGACATCAGAGGGGTGGTGAAGGGAGTGGGGGGCGTGGGGGGCATGGGTTTTGTTCTGAGTGTTCTAAGCTACAGGATTGCTTCCATGCCGCCAGCGTGCTTCTCACACGGGGTGGGGGGGGGGGGGCGGGGGGGCCATGGGGAGCCGAGGTTGGGCTCTGAGAGGTCCAGAAGCTGCCCGTTCTAGTTCAAATGTTCTCACATTTCCATTTTCACTGTCAATGTTTTTCAAATCGTGGGTTGTAATATTTGAGCCGTCACGAAATCACTGTAATGGGTATCAACCACCACTTACACAAATGAAGGAAACAAGAGAATTTTACAAGGTATTGACTCAAAGGTAGTCAAGTTAAGCGTCCCACAAAACTTTGGTTTCAGATGTGTGTCTGTGTGTGTCTGTGTGTCCATCTGTCCTGGGTCACAGTGTAAAATATATGTCTTATTAGGAATTGCAAGTTAAAAGTGAGGGAAACAGTTAATCCGGATGCCCCTCCCTCCAGAACCGAATCCTTCCCACCCACTCCCCTGGCCATGCCAGGGTCTGAACAAACACCTACGCTGGCGAAGACTGTCTCGGGTACCCCCAAAACTATTTTCTTTCCCTCCTAGGCTGGACTACATTTCCCAGCATCCCTTGTAGCTAGGTGTCACCATGTGACTGAATTCTGGCTGACAGAATGTCAGTGGAGTGACACTCGGGCCCAGGCCTGTCACATAAAATACCCCTCCGCTATTTTTCATCTGCGTGGACCCCAGACTTGGGGGAGGGCAGAGCCACAAGAGGGAAGGAGTCTGGCTCCCTCCGTGGGTTCACCAGAGGCTGCTCAACCAGAAACACCTTCACGGGTCTCTGACGTGGGCAAGGAAGATATTTTTATGCTGTTAAGCCGCTGAGAAGAAAGGGCTTACTTGTTACAGTAGCGAGCATGACCCCTGCTCGCTCACACTCCCACCAGATGAAAGCTGGCCGACTGAGCAGCCGGATGAACGAAACGCCTTCTGCAGAAGTTCCGGGAAGAGAAGAGAGGCCTCAGGGGACGGCGGGTGTGCCCAGCTCCGAGGAGCGACAACAAAGCAGTGGGCCCGTCCAAGGCCAGAGATTTGGTGCCCACAAAATGTCCTAAGCCGTATCAAGTTCCTGTTTGGAAAAGAAACTCGAGCCCCAGGACCAGGGCCAGCCTGCATCTCCAGCCTAACACCACGCCAAGGACAAGAGCCTCCATCTGTACATCGCCGGCCGTTATCATAAACGAGGTCCCGGGCTTGCGGGACAACCCTGCACAGCGGGGACCTGGACCCCCGCCTCCCCCGACAGATGGGGAAAGCTGAAGCCTGCGGCCACCCTGCCAACAGGAACTGTGGTTCACCAGGTGTGTGAGTGCTCACCCCACACGTGAGCCCCGAAGGTGGGAGCCTAGAGTAGATCTGAGAGGGCAAGGACGCTGCCATTAGTGCCTGCAGGAAGTACCTGTTGAATAAATGAGCAGCTGCTTTTTCCCCTTTTTTACAAATGAAGCGATGAGGCTCAGAGAGGGCAAGTCACTGACTCAAGGTCACCCAGCAAATGAGGGAGGGAACCGGGTTTCGGGTCAAGATAGGACCCCAAAGCACCACCCTGCCTGCTCTGCCAGCCTGCCCCCAGTGCCCAGCACACCCACCCAGGGCCCAATCATACCGCCTTTTAAGCCTTAGGCCCTTTTTTCTGTTCTTCCCAATTTTCTCTCCCCAATACACTTTCTTTTTGGCTTATTCACAACCTCCTGAGTTCCTCGTTCACTAAGTATTCATCCATTTAGCAAGTAAGGGCTGAGACACATCCCTTGTGCCTCTGTTCTAGATGCTGGGGGGTGGGCGGGCAACAAAACAAAGATCCCTGTTCACCCAGAGCTTACGTTTCTGAAGAGGGTAAGGATGGGGACAACAAATAATCTTACACTACGTGTTTACAGGTATTTAACTTGCACGCATTTTATTTATACGGAGTGATTACACGTGAACATACTTTGTAAATTATACTTATAAATGTTAAAATAGAAATGCTGTTATATAAAGAATTATTTGCCCTGACCGGTTTGGCTCAGTGGATAGAGCGTCGGCCTGCGGACTCAAGGGTCCCAGGTTCGATTCCGGTCAAGGGCATGTGCCTTGGTTGCAGGCACATCCCCAGTAGGAGATGTGCAGGAGGCAGCTGATCGATGTTTCTAACTCTCTATTCTTCTCCCTTCCTCTCTGTAAAAAATCAATAAAATATATTTTTTTAAAAAAATTTATAAATATTAAGAATACTTAGAGATACTGCTCCCAGCCTCCCACGCCATGCACTGTGAGGAGAAGGCCTAGCCTACACCCACTGCATCGCCTGCTGCCAGCCCAGGGCGGCCTGTGTGGGCGGCTGCTATTGCCCCAAGGAGACAGGATGGAGTCTGTGTCCATTGCTGTCACTGGCTCTGCACCAGGACCCTCGGAGGCAGGTGACCCTGACCCAAGTGGGAGATGTCCTTCTGTCCGACCAGTCACCCCGCCCCACACAGACCGCATGGTGGACAAGAGCTGGCAGGGAGCAAGCTGCCCAGGCTTCTTCCAGGCTCCTCTGGCCAAAGGCATGCGGGTAAGAGCTCCAACTCCAACACTGGGTGCATCAGGCCAGGGTGGCACCCTGGTCCCAGCAACATGGACCCTGGACTCATAAAATGATCTTTGTCCCCACCCCACACGACAGGCTTCATGGCAGCATGACAGCTCCTCCATGCACGAGGCTATGAATAGAGCTGCTTTCCATCCCGACTCCATTTGTTTATTAATTATTTATTATCCGGTCTGATTCCACAGGGATGTGTGGTGACTCAGACGAAGCACATCTAACAAAAATGGCAAAACTAAAAAAAAAAAAAAAAAAAATTAAATTAAATTTTAAAAAATGGCAAAACTAAGAAACCGCACCAGAGAACATTCAAAAGAAAAAAAAAATTTGCAATATAAAATATTCATATAAAATCAATCTATATATATATGCCAAGTGACCAGAACAACAGAAAGGACAGAACGACCAGAACAACCGGTCACTGTGATGCACACTGGGGAGGCCAACCAGCCCGATCAGGGCCCCGATCGGCCCCCAACCTCCCACGGCCCCTCCCCCTGGCCGACCCCACCCCCGATTGGCCTCCCACATCAGAGATGGGGCCAGCTAGCCAACTGCCCACAGCCCCTCACCCCCACCAGCGGCCCAATCAGCCCCCATTGGGGCAGGCTGGCCAGACCCCCACCCTGTGCATGAATTCGTGCACTGAGCCTCTGGTGTAAATATAAAATAAATGGTATGTCAGAAGTTGGTAAATACCATGGAGGAAAAGCAGTGAAGGAGAAGGGCAAGGGACTTGCAGTTTTAAATAGAGTGAAAAAGGCAGGCGTGATGGAAGAGGGGAGGGAGGGAGCCATGGAGAAGGGGAACAGCCGGTGCAAAGGCCCTGAGGTGCTTGCTTGTCTGAGTTGAGGAAGCCAGTGTGGCTGAAGCAGCGACGGGGAGAGAAGTTAGTGGGAGAGAAGGTTAGGTAAAAAGCCAAGGACCAGATCATGTAATAAAAATAATAACAGCTTTCTTCAAACGATTCCAAAAAATCCAAGAGGAAGGAAACACTTCCAAGCTCTTTCTGAGACCAGCATTATCCTAATTCCAAAACCAGAAAACAACACTACAAAGAAAGAGAACTATAGGCCAATATCCCTGATGAACATAGATGCTAAAATCCTCAACAAAATATTAGCAAATCCCATCCAGCAATATATGAAAAAGATCATACACTATGACCAAGTGGGATTATTCCAGGGCTGCAAGGCTGGTTCAATATTTGCAAATCAATAAATGCGATACATCACATAAACAAACTGAAAGATTAAAAAAACATGATCATAGCAATAGACGCAGAAAAAGCATTCAACAAAATCCAATACCCACTTTTGATAAAAACTCTCAGCAAAGCGCGAAGAGAGGGATCATACGTCAACATGATAAGGCCATTTATGATAAACCTACAGCCAACATCAGACTCAATGGGCAAAAACTAAAACCATTTCCCCTAAGAACAGAAACAAGACAGGGATGTCCACTTTCACCCCTCTTATTCAACGTAATACTGGAAGGCTTCGCCACAGCGACCAGACAAGAAGAGATCAAAGGCATCCAAATTGGAAAGGAGGAAGTAAAACTGTCATTTGCAATTTTACCGATGACATGATATTGTACATAGAAAACCCTAAAGACTCCACCAAGAAACTACTAGATGTAATAAATGAATTCAGCAATGTAGCAGATACAAAATTAATACCCAGAAATCAATGGCTTTTTCTCACCAATGATGAACTCTCAGAAATAGAAACTAAAAAATAATCCCATTTACCATCACAATAAAAAAAGAAAAATTAAGATACTTAGGAAACAAACTTAACCAAGGAGGTAAAAGACAGGACATTGAAAAAAGAGATAGAGGAAGATATAAACAAATGGAAGAATATACTGTGTGCATGGACTGGTAGAATTAGCATCAATAAAATGTCCATACTACCCAAAGCAATCTACAGACTCAATGCAGTTCTATTAAAATACCAACAGCATATTTCACAGATATAGAACAAATACTCCAAAAATTTATATGGAACCAAAAAAGACCCCGAAGAGCCACAACAAACTTAAAGAAGAACAAAGTTGGAGGGATCACAACACTGGATTTCGAGCTATACTACAAAGCCACCGTAATCAAAACAGCCTGGTACTGGCACAAGAACAGCATACAGACAATGGAACAGACGAACCCAGAAATCAACCCAAGCCATGACACTCAATTAATATTTGACAAAGGAGGCAAGAGCATACAATGGAGTAATGACAATGTCTTTAATAAATGGTGTTAGGAAAACTGGGCAGGTACATGCAAAAAAATGCAACTAGACTACCAACTTACACCATTCACAAGAACAAACTCAAAATGGATAAAAGACCTAAACATAAGTCAGGAAACCATAAAAATCCTAGAAGAAAATGTAGGCAGCAAAATATCAGACATCTCACGTAGCAGAATTTTCACTGATACATAGCCTAGGGCAAGTGAAACAAAGAAAAAAATAAACAAATAGGATTACATCAAAATAAAAGGCTTTTGCACAGCAAAAGAAACCAGCATCAAAATTAAAAGGGAGCCCACAGTATGGGAGAACATATTTGCCAATGATACATCTGATAAGAGGTTAATTTCTAAAATACATAAAGTACTCATACAACTCAACAAAAGGAAGATAAATAATCCAACTTAAAGATGGATTGAGGACTTAAATATACACTTCTCCAAAGAGGACGGATGGCCAAGAGACATGAAAAAATGCTCAAAGTCACTAATCATCAGAGAGATGCAAATTGAAATAATGAGGAACCACCTCACACCTGTCAGAATAGCTACCATCAATAAAACAACAAACAAGTGCTGCTGAGGATGTGGAGGAAAAGGAACCCTCGTGCACTGCCGGTGGGAGTGCAGACTGGTACAACCACTATGGAAAACAGTTTGGAGTTTCCTCAAAAAATTAAAAATGGAACTGCTATTTGACCCAGTGATCCCACTTCTAGGAAGCCTGAAACACCAATCAGAAAGACTATATGCACCCCTATGTTCATAGCAGCACAATTTACAATACCTATGATCTAGAAACAGCCCAAGTGCCCATCAGTAGATGAGTGGATAAAAAGCCGTCGTGGCCCGGCTGGTGTGGCTCAGTGGTTGACCATCAACCTATGAACCAGAAGGTCACGGTTCAATTCCCAGTCAAGGTACATGCCCGGGTTGCAGGCTTTAACTCCGGTAGGGAGCATGCAGGAGGCAGCTGATCACTGATTCTCTCTCACCATTGATGTTTCTATATCTCTCTCCCTCACCCTTCCTCTCTGAAGTCAATAAAAATATATATGTATTTTTTAAAGCTGTGATATATTTACACCATGGAATACTATGCAGTTGTAAAAAAGAAGGAACTTTTACCTTTTGCAACAGCATGGAGGGACCTGGAGAGTTTTATGCTAAGTGAAATAAGCCAGTCAGAGAAAGACAAGTATCACATGATCTCACTTATATATGGAATCCAATGAACAAAATAAACTGACAAATAAAATAGATCCAGAGACATGGAAGCATGCAACAGACTGATGAATCTCATCAGAGGGAAGGGGGTGGGGGTGGGTGAGAAGAGATTTACGAAAAAACTTACATGCATATATGCATAACCCATGGACAGACAATACCAGTAGTGTGGTGAAGGCCTGGGGAGGAGGCAGGGAGGGAAGGGATCATCGGGGGGAAAAGGGGACATCTGTAATATTTGCAACAGTAAATTTAAAAAAAGAAAAAAAAGCTAAAAGATAGAAACAACCGAACTGTCCATTAGCTGATGAGTGAATAAACAAAATGTGGTACATCCGGACAGCGGAGTGTCATTCACCCTGAGAAAGGAATGGAATTCTGAGACATGCTACAAAATTAATGAACCTTGAAAACTAGGCTCAGTGAAGGAATCCAGACACAAAAGAACAATTACTGTAGGATTCCACTTATACTAGGAGGCTACAACAGGCAAATTCATAGACACAGAAAGTAGACTAGAGGTTACAGGGGCTGTGGGAGGAAGACTAGGTGGCTATTATTTAATGGATATAGAGTTTGTGTGTGGGGGGTGATGAAAAAATTCTGGCAATGGACGCAGGTGATAGAAGTGGTAAAAATGGTATATTTTGTTATGCACATTTTACTGCAATAAGAAAATAACAGCTAACACTTATGTTGCCTTTGATGTTTCAGGAAGTGTTCGAAGCTTTCGCGTTACTTCATTTGCTACTCCAACCACCCTACAGAGGAGGAACCTTCCAAACCAGTGCTCTCCAAAGAAATATGCCCACGAGCCTGGTCATATTTCTAGCGGAAAGAATAGGTGGCTTTATATATGTTATATGTATTTAATTTTAATAACATATTTTATGTAAGCTGATATATGCAAACATGCTCATTTCAACGAGCGATCAGAATTATAAAATGTTATTATTTTTATTAATATAAAAATACTATTGCCCTAGCCGGTTTGGCTCAGTGAATAGAGCGTCGGCCTGCGAACTGAAAGGTCTGAAAGGTCCCAGGTTCGATTCCGGTCAAGGGCACATGCCCGGGTTGTGGGCTCGATCCCCAGTGGGGGACTTGCAGGAGGCAACCAATCCATGATTCTCTCTCATCATGGATGTTTCTCTCTCTCTCCCTCTTCCTTCCTCTCTGAAATCAATAAAAATATATTTCTAAAAAAATACCATTGAGGTTAGTTTACATTTCTTCCCCCCCGCCCCCCTTCATTCTACGCCTTTGAAATCCAGTGTGCAATTTTCACTCACAGCCCATTCAGTGCCCAAGCGCCACATGTGGCCAGTGGCTACTGCACTGGACAGCAGAGTCCGGGCCGTGGTAAGGACTTAGCTTTTACTCTGAATGACAGGGGCTACGGGAAGGCTCTGAGCAGAGGAGGGATCAGGAGCTGACTCTGGTGACAGGAGGGTCTCTCCGGCTTTGTGAGAGGAGCAGGTTGTGTCCCAGGAGGAGGAGATGGCACTGGTCCAGAGAGTGGCTGGACCAGGGTAGGGGGCAGTGGAGGTGGGGACAGTAGGCCAGGTTCTGGAGACGTCCTCTAGGCAAAGGTGACAGGTGCACAAGAGAGAGGCGAGGTGGCCGACACAGCAAGGTGAATCTACTCAACGCTACAGAGCTGTACAGGTCCCAAGGGCTAAGATGATAACTTTTATGTTTGTGTTATTTTCCACAATAAAAAAAATTTGAATTTAAATTAAAAGAGAGAGAAAGAGAGAGAGAGAAAGAGAGAGAGAGAGAGAGAGAGAGAGAGAGCGCCCTGAGCAGTGTGGCTCAGTTAGTTGAAGCGTCGTCCCGTACACTGAAAGGTTGTGCGTTTGATCCCTGGTTGGTGCATATAGGAGGCAACCAATTGATGTTTCTCTCTCACATCGATGTCTGTCTGTCTGTCTGTCTCTCTTTCTTCCCTTTCTACAATCAATAAGCATGTCCTCAGGTGAGAATTTAAAAATAATAAATAAAAACAAAATTGAAAGAGAGAGGAGTCAAGGATGATGCAAAAGTATCTAGTCCTGGTCCTGGGGGAGGAGGGGGCTGCCATTAACTGACACCCTGGAGAGGAGCAGGCTGTGTTATGGTTTGGTCTGGTTTCGGGGGCGGGAGCTCCGAGTGGAGACCACCCTGGAGAGTTCAGCCAGGGGTACAGGCCGGAGACAACATGCCTGTGCCGGGGGAGTGAGTACAATCTCCTCGGCCCGCTCGCCCCTACTCCCCTGCCTGACCATCCACAGGGCTGGCCTCTCTTTGGTTCCATGACACGGCTCCTGGCCCGTCATCCCGTCTCCCCTTCCTCCCTCATCACCAGCCCCGGCCCGGCACAGACTCCAGGCTCCCGGCTTTTGGAGAACAGGTTTCCAGAAGCCCCACTGCCCACTCCTACTGCCCACCCAGCTTCCCCGCCTTCAATCCCATCAAGGGTTGACGAGGCTGCTCATTCTGAATTGTCCAGCAGGGAGTACACACAACCCATGAAGATGCTAACCGGTGTGTGCAATATGCAACCGGGACGTGGGGAAGGGAAGACAGAATCCGAATGCCTATGGGTCCACGATCCTTTATTCAAATCCCTCGAGCTCAGATGTGTGCCGAACGCAGACCTTCCCCCGACTGTGCAAGGCAACGGCGTGCCCGTGTCTGTTACACAACACCCACAAGAGGCTCGGAGGCGGCACCCTGTAATCAAACCCTAATATTTCTGCAACCAAACACATGCATATTCACTTGCAGAGTGACACAGACCGACTATAAATAGCCTGGCTTCAGGGCTGGCCCTGCTGCCAGTCACGCGGGACCATTACTGATGGTGGCGGTGGTGTTTGGATCAGACAGACCCAGCTTCACATCCCGGCTCTGCAATTTTCTGAGCCTGAGCAACTGACTTATTTACCTCTGGGGTCTTGGCCCTGGGGATAAGGAAGGATCTGGCTGTTGCCTGGAGGACTTAAATGAGTGAGAATGACGACAGAGCAAACAGCGGCAGTAACAATAATTGCAGGTAACCTTCCCGGAGCCTCCCTGTGGTCCAGGCGGGTCCGGGGTTCTGTGCTGCCATCGAGTTGTTGATGGAGCCCCCGTGCCCTCCAGGGAGGCAGCCCGGCTGTTGTTTTCCCTCCGTCACCCAAGGCCTGCAGTAGCTCGCCCAGGATGTTTATCTGACACAGGCCTTGAACTTGGGTCAAGCAGGCCCTAGGTCAGGTTGACCCGTTCCGATGCTGGTCCCCTCCCGCCGTGGAGATCATTTAAACAACCCCAGCTCTGTTTTCCTCCCCAAGCAAGCCCAGAGGGAGGAAGTTATTTTGCTCCACCGCACGAACATGTCCTGCCCCGACGGGGAGCCCACGGGGAGCCCACACGTGCGGCCTCCAGACCAATGCTGTCCGCCTCCTCCTGATCCAGCCACTCTCACGCCACCCGGAGCTGCCACCCTCCTTCCGCCACCCGGGTGTCCTCTCGCCTCTCCTCTTTCAGTTCCCCTGAAACCCCGGCCTTCCTTTGAGCCCAGAGGCAGCTCCAGAGGCCGCCCTGGGCCTCGAGGACGGAGAGTTGCTTAAGCCGGGCTGGCTCTGGCCAGTGTCCCTAGGGCCCGGCACAGGCCTGGCACGGAGCCGTCACTCAATAAATCCTGGCTGCTGTTTGCCAGGGGTGAGGATGGCGAAGCCTTTGTGGAATGCGATTTGGCACGGCCCACCCACATCTCGGTGCAGCTTCCCTCTGCCTTAGCAAGCCCTCTTCCAGGAATCTGGCTGGTGGAAGCACTCTTGCACAAGCAGCGAGCGACTGAAGGTGTGGCCACAAGAATGTCAGGTGGCGCCACTCCCCAGCTCAAAAGCTCCCCATGGCTCCCATCTCCCCATGGACACCAAGCCCAAATTCTAGTCCAAGATGCAGAATGGAACGGCTAGGGCAGGGTGGGGAACGTCCGGCCGGCGGGCCGCATAAGGCCTGAGAAGTCATTGGGTCTGGCCCCACCCAGGCTTTCGGGGTGAGTTAATGAAATGTCTGACCAAATGCAGCAGGCGGACTTTTAAGCTGATAATTCTGTATGGCCCGCGAATGATGTTATAAATATCGAAATGGCCCCTGGCAGAGAAAAGGGCCCCCACCCCTGCTCTAAGCAACAAAGAGGTAGTGTGAATCAGCTCACAGGGGGGGTAAGAGGGAACACGAAATTACCCAATTCATCTAAGGGAGGCAGGAAATGAGAAAAAAGGAACAAAGAGCATGGGCGATAAACAGAAAACAAACAGCAAGAGGCAAGATTTAAATCCAACCGCATCAGTAACACCGTGGACAGCGAATGGTCTGAGCCGGCGCTCTCCACCAAGTAGCTCCACTCCCAAGCACTTTATTTTTAATATATTTTTATTGATTTCGGAGAGGAAAGAGAAATAGAAACATCAATGATGAGAGAGAATCATTGATCGGCTGCCTCCTGCACGCCCCCTCCTGGGGATGGAGCCGGCAACCCAAGCATATGCCCTTGACCGGAAATTGAACCCGGGACCTTTCAGTCCGCAGGTCGACGCTCTATCCACGGAGCCACACCGGCTAGGGCTCCCGAGCACTTTTAATACAGCTGGTCCAACTGAGATGTGCCTCGAGTGTGAAATATACAACAAATTTTGAAAACTTAAGTGTAGGAAAAACAACGACTGCATAGCAAGTGTTAGTGACGGTGTGGAAAATGGGACTGGGAATTGACGCAACCGCTGTGAAGAACAGCAGGTCTTCAAAGAGTTACACACAGAATTACCACATGACCCAGCCAGTCTACTCCTAGGTTATATCCAAAACAACCGAGCCCTGGCCCGTGTGGCTCAACTGGCTGCGCTTCCTCCCAGGCACCCAGAAGTCCCGGGTTCGATTCCCATTCAGGACACATGCCCGGGTTCTGACCTCCATCCCCAGTAGGGGGTGAGCCGGAGGCAGCTGATCAATGTTTCTCTCTCCTTGATGTTTCTCTCTCTCCTCCTCTCCCTTCCTCTCTCTCTGTAAAATTAATAAAAACATCCGGGGGGTAGGGGGTGGGGGGGAGAACTGAAAGCAGGGCCCGGACAGACTCTATGCCAATGTTCGAAGCAGCACTATTCGCAATGGCCAAAAGGTGGAAACAACCCAAGCGCCCACCAACAAGCAACTGGATAAACAAAATGCGGTTGTACACAGACAATGTCATGTTCCTCAGTCATGGATACATGCCACCACACGGATGAGTCTTAAAGACGTGACACTCAGCGAATTAAGCCAGACACGGAAGGACGAATGCTGTATGAGACCACTTACATGAGGCACCTAGAGCAGGCAAATCTATGAGGACAGAAAGCAGGAGAGACGTTACTGGCAGAGGAGGGAGAGGGTCTGTTCAGTGGTTCGAGTGTCTGTTGGGAATGACGAACCAGCTCTAGAAATGGATTGTGGCTCTGCCTGCACAGCATCGCAAATACACCTGTCACTGCATCGTACACTGGAAAAGGGTGACACTGGTGAATTTCGTGTTACGTGTATTTAACCAACTATAAGACATCTCATTAATGATTTTTATATTGATCACAGGTTGAAATGATAGCATTTTGGGTATATTAGATTACATAAAATATATTCACACTCATTTCCCCTGCTTCTACGGTGGCTAGTAAAAGATTTCAAGTAACATACGTGATTAGCATTTTATTTCTACTGGACAGCAATGCCCTTAATATTAATATGCTAATCGTCAGATGGAGACTATCAGACTATATGCTATCTGCAAGAGACACACTAAATAGAAAGGTACATATAGGCTCACAGCAAATACTGGAAATAAACTTATAAAAAAAATCGATAAGGTAGAGGGTAAATTATGGATGACCGCCCCGGCTGGGTGGCTCAGTTGGTTGAAGCGTTGTTCCATACACCAAAACCTTCCAGATTGCTGACATGGAAATAATTTTAAGACATTTGTTTAAGTTAAAAAGTAAGGATAGAAGAATTCATATGGTATGGATGCTCAAAGAAAAAAAAAGTATGCCTAGAAAAGGGGGTTGAAAGAATACAGTGCAATTGGCCCTGGCTGGGTAGCACAATTTGTTAGAGTGTAATCCCAATATGCCAAAAGTTGTAGGTTCGATTCCCGGTCAGAGAACATACAAAAAGCCACCAATGCCCTGGCTGGCTTGGCTCAGTGGATAAGGCATCAGCCTGTGGACTGAAGGGTCCCAGGTTCGATTCCAGTCAAGGGCATGTGCCTGGGTTGCGGGCTGGATCCCCAGCAGGGAGTGTGCAGGAGGCCACCGATCAATGATTCTCTCTCATCATTGATGTTTCTCTCTCTCTCTCTCCCCCTTCCTATCTGAAATCAATAAAAAAATATATATATATTAAAAAGCCACCAATGAAGGCATCAATAAATGGAACAACAAATTGATGTCTCTCTCAAGTCAATTAAAAAAAAAGAATACAGCACAAACTCCCCACAGAGGTCCCCTCTACGGAGGGGCGCCGGGGGGGGGGGGGGGGGGAGACAGTGAAAAGAATTATAGTGTTCTGTGACTCTTTCCTGTGTAATAATTAATACAGACCTTCCCTCAAATTAGCCGACCGGAAGCAAAGAGCTAAGGAATCTTATTTTAGCCGGAGCCGGGGCACCCAAAGTCTCAGACTGGCAGAGGCCCGAAGCAACTGCAAACCCCGGGGAAACCACATTTGCAATTCAAATGTGTGGTCCGGGAGGGCAGGGCCTCACCTGGGAGCCTTTTAGAAGCGCTGAGCCACAGACCTACTGAGTCAGAACCCACACTTTAACAGGCCCCCAAGGAATCCGCGGCCAGGTCAAGTCTGAGAAACTGCTGGTTGCTGTCTGCACCAGTGGGCACAGACTAAACGCTGGTTACTGACAATAATAGCAATGACAGTGAGAGTGATCAGCTAGCACTTATTTCTTTATTTTTAGTGTGTTGTTGTCTTTTTTTAATATATTTTTATTGATTTCAGAGAGGAAGGGAGAGGGAGAGAGAGATAGAAACATCAATGATGAGAATCTTCGACCGGCTGCCTCCTGCACGACCCCTACTGGGAATCAAACCCACAACCTGAGCATGTGCCCTTGACCGGAATCGAATCCGGAACCTTTCAGTCCGCAGGCTGATGCTCTATCCGCTGAGCCAAAAATCTCTAAAAACCATCCTTTTCCCTCAGCCTTCAAGAATCACTCAAGGACAGACAGGCCTGCAATGCCCATCCTTATGTGTCCTCAGTGTCAACAGCCCCAGACCCGTCAGCAGCAGAAATACTCTTTGCTGCAGAAATCTTAGTATATTTGGCCGGGGAGCTTGCAAGGCATTCCCCACCATCATGGGCTGAAATATTCTGAATTTTGAAACACGATCCCGGTTAGTGCCACACATGGAGCACTTCTGTTAACACGCGATGTCACCTAGCTGACCTGCAAGAGGAAGGGATCAGGCCCCTCTCACCGATGGGGAAACTGAGGCTGAGAGAGGCGGGGGCCCTTGCTCCAAGTCCCTCAGCCGGCTGCAAGCCAGATGTGCCAAGACCCCTCCACCCCATCCCTTAGGTCTTGCTGACTCATACCAGCTTGTCACCAACCCAGACTCGCTCACAAGCTCACAAACTCACACACATCCTCGGTCTGGGGAAGCTGGGGCGGTCACGGTTATGCTAATGAAGACACAAAGGAGGGCAAAAGAGAAAGGAAGGCGGGACTGCACCCTGCTGAGCGGGGCTCCCAAAGGCTCAGTTGAGACCCCAGCTGGATCCCAACCCAAAGTGGGGGCAGAAGGGTGAGGGCAGCTTCCAGACTGTGGGCTTTCTCATTTTGGCTCCAGTAACAAGGAAGTATCGAGGTTGTATAGGTTCTGCGGCCTGACCACCATTTAGCAGCTGTGTGATTCTGGGCAAGTCACTGAACAGCTCTGTGCCTCAGTTTGTTCATCTGTAAAATGGGGATGCTCACTGCACCTAACCTCCTAGGGTCCTTCTGTGAGTGAGTGAGTCAGTGCTTAGGAAGGGCTTAGACCAGTGTCGGGGCAGTGCTAGCTGTTATTATTATTATTATTATCATCGCTATGGTCACAATCTATGTAAAGCTCTTAACCGAATTCACAAGCGCCCCGAGATCCTTTGCCAGATTTGGGGAGACCCAAGTGTGTATTTCTCCGGGGAGAAGGTCTGTAGTCTCTGACCAGATTCCCCCAAAGGACCTGACACCTCTTTTCCTCAAACTGCGAACCCCAGCATGCTCTTAACCTCCGGCCAAAAGAGGGTGGGCCAGTAGACGGGACTCAAGCTCCCCCGCCCCCACCGCCGGGCCCCCCTCAGTCCCCTCTCCTCCTGTCTCCAAGCAGGTCCACGCTGGCTCCTGGACTCCCTCCCAACCGCACAAGCATCTTTCCTCTACCTTCATACCTCTCTCCCCTCGCCTCCTCACCACCTCACACTCCTGGGGCCAACTACTGCCTCTTCCAGAACTTTCCTTCACTCCTTTCCTTCTCTCTCCTGAACCTGTGAGCCTGCTCAGGTCCTGAAAACCCAATCTCATGTGCTCCTCTTCTCCCAGCCGGGGCAAAGGCCGCCTGGCCCCTCGTTTATGCACTAAATGCGGATTAAGAGCTTATTCCGAGTCAGGTCCTGGGGATGAATTCTGTCCCGGGAATAAACTGAGTGACTCGAAGGAAGCTGGACAGGGAAGGCTCCCCTCGCAGAGACCTGAGAGACAGGAAGGAGTTGGGGGAGATCTCTGCAGGCAGAGGGCACAGCAGGGGAGGGAGGACCAAGCTTTGAAGAAGGCAAGGTTAAAGGTGAGAGATGAGGTCAAGGAGATAAGCCAGGCCAGACGGGAGGGGTGCTGTCTGTGAGGTGAGAATCAGATGTTTACTCGAGCATGAAGGAGCTAGAGAGCGGCGGTTCTCAACCTGTGGGTCGCGACCCCTTTGGGGGTCGAACGACCCTTTCACAGGGGTCGCCTAAGACCATCGGAAAACACATATATAATGACATATAGTTTTTGTGATTCATCACTATGCTTTCATTATGTTCAATTTGTAACAATGAAAATACATCCTGCATATTAGATATTTACTGACGATTCATAACAGTAGCAACATTACAGTTATGAAGTAGCAATGAAAATAATTTTATGGTTGGGGGTCACCACAACATGAGGAGCTGTATTAAAGGGTGTCGGCATTAGGAAGGTTGAGAACCACTGGGTTAGAGGATAGCAAGTATCTCCCTCGCTCCCTCCCATGGGGCCATCCTTCCCCTTCTCATGGCTCTTCATTATGCTCCAGTCTGGCTCCTGCGCCCACTACCCATCAAACCCAGGGCGTCTTTGCTTCCAGGACAGCTGCTTCCAACCCAGGAAGCCCGACCTCAAGTCCATTTAAGCCGAAACCTTTCTAGAAACTCCCCCATGCTGTTCCTGAGATGTGACCATGCCTGGTCCTGATCCTCCTCCCTCTCTTTCTCTGTTCTGCTCTCCACATGGGCGGCCACCTAGGTTGATCCTCAGCCCTCTCCCATCCTCTCCTGGGGACTCATCCCCATCCCCGGGGCCCAGTTATCACTCAGTGTCACCGCCTCTCACTTGAGACCCCTACAGGTCACTCATTCACTCTCCGACTCTCTCCTCTCTGCATTCCTCCGCGAGCCAAGAGGGTGTTAGGTTTTGCTCTCTGGGGTTTGAGTTCCCCAAACTACCAGCGCTCTATCATGTCCCAAGACAGGGCAGCTGCATCCACCCAGTTGTTCAGGCCAATGACCTCGGGTCACCTTAGACTGCTTTTCTCGTTCCTCCCATCAACAGAACCACGGCACCCCAGGTGCCAGCCTCCATGTCGCAGGCCCTCCTTCCCCACGAAGCTTCAACTGGCCTTCTGCAGAGCACCCTACGCTTCTCTGCTGGGAATGGCCTGGAATCCAAAGCCTGCCCCCAGAAGCCCCCTCCTCCAGGAAGCCTGCCCTGATGCCCCCACATACCCCAGAAGTCATGTCTCCTCCCAGCCTCCACCAGCCCAGCTGACCAAGATACTGATCTCACACTGCAGGGAGGATGGGCGTGTACTGGGCTTCCCTCCTGCCCTGTCCCCGAGGGCAGAGCTCTAAGGCCAGGCACACAGAAGGCCCCCAGTGTGGGTCTGAATTAACGAGTAGAATCCACCTGGATTCAAATCCTTGCTCTACCAGCAGCTAGCTGGGTGACCTTGGGCAGGTCACGTCACCTCTCTGGGACAGGGGGGTGCTGGCCACCTGGGAGTCCGGCCCTGGTTCGTAAGCAAACTCTGATGACTCTACCCCACACGGCACATAGGTGCTGGGCCAAGCAACAGACGACATGGACAAGTAAGTGGCAACAGGAGGTCCTAAAAGCAAGGAGCTGAATGGGGAAGACCCAGAAGGAGAAATAAAGCAGGATCCTCTCTATAAAGCAAAAACCCATCGCACAAAGCCAGCCACTGCCAGGGCTCAGGAGAACAAAAAGCAACACTTAAATCCGCAGGCAGGTTGCCGGGGGAGGCCAGGGAAGCGAACGGGAACACGGAATGTTACACGCTTACATATAAGTGCATATATGCAAGTATCCAGGTGACTAGTCTAGATCGGGAGGGGCGTGGGTCACAGAGGCGGCCACGTCTGTCGAGACCCATGCAGATGCACGCGTAGACTCCATGCGTTTTACTGTAAGGGAATTACACTTCCAGGAGAGAGCTGTGGGGGGGCACACACCTCCGAAACTCTGTGAGAGGGGGAGCGTGTGCACAAAAGCGGGGTCACAGGCACATTCTGGGGGCAGAAGTAAGGACCGTGTGGCAAGAGGTTGCTAAGCCGAGGGGAGTCTGGCCTGGAGTTTAAGAGCTAAGAGCTCTTACAGAGGGTCCCCCTCACCGAACCTGGGGGTCCACACTCAAGGATGGGGGAGGTGCCGTGAAGAACAGGAAGGAAGTTATAGTCGCAACCACCCTGTGAGGCAGGAGCTCTGGTGTCGCCTGCCCAGCACTTCCCGGGGGACACCAAGCAGCACCGCCCTGGTAAAGGGCTCGGGGAGCTTCCACCTGCGCAGGGTCCTGGGGGAAGGGGCCCCCCTTAGCCTCCAGGGCCCAGGGGTCATTCACAGGGTCCTGCAGCCACAGACATCCCCCCTCACTCTGCTCCGAGGCTGCCAGGCTGGGACCCAGGGGACACTGCAGGCTGGGATGGGGGTGGGGGGGTCAACTAAAGTCAACAAAGTGCCAAACACCAGAGGCACTTTGAAGGGGAACTACTGAGGGGTGGAGGGAGCTAGAGGAGCCTGGCTGGGCCCTGGATGGCTAGCTCAGTTGGTCAGAGCGCCGTCCGACGTTGCAGGTTCAATCCCTGGTCAGGGCGCATACAAGAATCAACCAATGAATGTATAAGGAAGTGGAAAAACAAATTGATCTCTCTCTAAAAAAATGAGTAAATTTTTAAAAAGTTACCTTTAAAAATAGAAAGCATCCCACATCTTGACTCACTTAAATCTCATAACCACCCCGGGAGGGGAGTTCTGTTACCGACGAGGAAACCGAGACCCAAAGGGTATTTGATTGCCTGGGACCTCGCCTCCATTTAAAATGCCAACACTGAGCCCTTGCTGGGGAGCTCAGTTCGTTAGAGCATCGTCCGGATGCATCAAAGCTGTGGGCTTGATCCCAGCCAGGGCACATACAAGAATCAACCAACGAATGCATAAATAAGTGGAACAACAAATCAATGTTTCTCTCTCTCTCTCTCTCTCTCTCTCTCAAAATCAATAAAAATAAATAAATAAATAAAATGCCAACATTGATTGCCTAGGTTTTAGGGAGAAAGGCAATAAAAACGTGGGTCTGATCTCACGGGAGACTTTGCTACTTATCTTAATAATAATAATAAATAATAATAATCCCACTACCAGTTTTTGAGCCCTTGCTATATGCCAGGCATTGCACACCCGTGAGCACGTCTGAGGTGGGTCCCCTGTTATTCCCATGTGTTCCAGATGAGGAAACTGAGGCACAGAGCAGGGAAGCCCTGTCTGTTTCCAGAGTCACGCCGCTGTGCCTGATGCCAGAGCAGCCTGCTATGTGTCGTCCAGCTCAGAATGCCAACATTGTTCCCATGTGCCTTTGGGGAGGACAATGGGGACCTTTCAGAGAGGAGAAGTCAGCCTGGGTCCCATGGGAGAACAGTGATCATAGCGAAAATAGCAGCGACCTCAGTTGCATGCCCGGCCTGGGAGAGCTCTGCCTCGTTAGGCCCTCCCAGCAGACCCTACAAAGGAGCCGGCCTGAGTCCATTCTACAGACAAGGAAACTGAGACCCAGGAAAGGCATCACTTGCCCAGAGTCATGCTGTGATTAAGAGGAAGAGCCAGCATTCCCTCCCGTGCCTGCCAATTTAGGGGGGTTCACGCTTCAGCTGAGTTGAAAAGGCCCCAGGAGAAAGAACTGATAAAGAATGACAGACACCACCACCCCTGGCTGTACGGCTACCTATGGACTTTTAAAAAATATTTTTTTTATTGATTTCAGAGAGGAAGGGAGAGGGAGAGATAGAAACATCAATGATGAGAGAGAATCATTGATCACCTGCCTCCTGCACGCCCCCCCCCCCCCCGACTGGAGTCGAGCCTGCAACCCGGATGTATGCCCTGACCGGGAATCAAACCGTGACCGCCTGGTTCATAGGTTGATGCTCAACCACTGAGCCACGCTGGCCAGGCTACCTATGAACCTTTTATGGATGTTCGTTAACCCACACAACAACCTTCCAAAAGTAGGTACTGAGATGAGCCCATTTAATAGAGGGGAAGACCGAGGCCTAGGGTAAGCAAGCCTCTTGGTGCAACCAGTCAGCCAGGAAGTGGCAGAGCCAAGGTTCGAACCAACAGACAGTTGGCTTCCCACACCCACGCTCTTGACCTCCACACCACCTGGCAAGCGCATGAAGCAGGCCACAGGCAGGAGGAACAGGCAAGGAGGTCACAAGACACAAAGACCCCAGGGATGGACGGGGGGACGAACTGAGCAGGAAGGGGAACAACTTCAAGATGCGGCTGCCAGGGGACCTCCTCAGAGTGACCGAATGACAGGTGACAGGTTCAGCATCCAGCAACCCCGCTTCCCGGACTTTATCCCACAGGCATGTCCATTTCCCAGCAAGACACGCGGAAGCATGCCTTCCCTCTCTGCGCGCACAAACTTTTGGAAACATCTCCATGTCAAGTCGAGGATTCACCCACTCTGCGGGATACCACGCGGCCAAGAAAAAGACGAGGAAACCCTGTGTGTGCAGCACCGTCGTGTCTCCCAGGGAGCTGAAGTGAAAAAAGCCACCTGCAGGATGATGGGAAGAGCGTGCTACCGTCTGTGCACAATAAACATTTTTTTAAAAATATATATTTTATTGATTTTTTACAGAGAGGAAGGGAGAGAGATAGTCAGAAACATCGATCAGCTGCCTCTTGCACATCTCCCACTGGGGATGTGCCCGCAACCCAGGTACATGCCCTTGACCGGAATCGAACCTGGGACCTTTCAGTCCGCAGGCCGACGCTCTATCCACTGAGCCAAACCAGTTTCGGCAACAATAAACATTTTTAAAGACAGACACACAGATGTGAATGTGTGTGTGCAGAGCATCAGAACTGAGGAGCTGCGTCTGGGGAGGCAAGCCAGGGTCCCAGGGACGCCAGTGGAAATGGAGGAGACTTACTACTTTGAATGTGTCCCATGTGCCTGTGTCGCTTAGAAAAAAAAAAAGAGAGAGACGGGGAGAGAAAGAAGTTGCTTCCTCCTTGGGGAGGCACAGACTACCCGACAGAACTCGTCAAATCCCACACAGCTAATCCAGCCCCATAAACAACACTTACCTTTCACCTCGCCCTGAACTAGGTCCCAACAACCTAACTGAGCCCCAGGGCCTGACACACAGTAGGCCCTCAGGAAGTTTCACTGGGAACAATTCAAAAAACAAAGGCAGTTTCCCCTGCTGCTCCTGCCAACAGATCCCCTTCTCCCCACCCCCCCACCCCCACCATGAATACACAAACTACACAAAACTAATTGTCAGCAAAACTAGAAATGTCTTAGCAAACATTCTCTCCCCATTGGGGAGACTTACATGGCCCGAGACACAAAGGCTTTAGTCCATGGGGACAACACTCTAACGGTGGGACTCCCGGCAGGGGAGAAGTCTAGAGAAGGAATGAGGAGGGCGCCTTGGGGACAATTCAAGTAAACATTTCCCATGTGTCTCTCGTGTGACGCACCCTATGCTGGGGAGCCAGCTCTCAGGCGGGCCCTCCGCCCTCCAAGAGAGGGGACAGACCGGGGATGAAGAGTGAATAAGTGGGGCGGGGGGGGCACTCTTTCGGATGGAGGGGGAACGCTCTGCACCGTGGATGTGTAGTTCAGAAACTTCCTATTTCTACTAAGAGTGAGAGTGCCTGGTGGGGGGAAGGCCCCAAGGAGACCAGGGCGAGGGGACCACGCCCCCCAGCCCTCTCCCCTGCAGGGCAGGAGAGCGAGCAAGGCAGCCCCCCAGTTGCAAGGCAGCCCCCCAGTTGCTCTCCAAGCCCAGGCCCGCTGGAAAGGCATGCCAGGCTTCCCTGTTTCCAATTAACTTCCCCACCAGCAGTCCTCTGCATTCTTGAGACCAGGAGTCAAGGCAGCTACAGGGAGAGCTGGGAAGGCTGGCGGGAACTCTGCTGGTGGCTGGACCTGGAGAACCCTCCCCCCCCCCCCCCCGCACCCTCCCTTCCCCTCCCCCACCCTCCCCCACCCCCGCCCCAGGGCTTGGCGCTGACCTCTTGGCCCCTCCACAGACTCACTGGAGCTGAGAAGGGGAAGAAGACCCCACATCCCCAGGGAATGCCCCAGAGGCCTCTGGGAAGGAAGTCAACGGGGAGGGGGCGAGGGGAGGGCATAGGCCTGTCCCTCGGGGGCCTTACTCCTGCTTCCCCCTCAAAGTCAATCTATTCCTACTTTCAGGAGATACGCAGCCTAGAGGGGCCTCCAGGCCCCCTCCTACTACCCACCCAGCGGTATTACTACGTATGCCTGTCATCTCTGGGAGGAAGACATTGGCACATCAAGGAGAGGACAGCAGTTGGGGGGCAGGGGCTCCCTCAAAATGTGGCCTTCCCAGCTCTGCTGACAAGCATGGAGCTCGTCTGCCACAACCCCAAGCCATGGCCCCGGCTTCCCGGGAACTCAGTTTCTTCATCTAGTGAGGGAGGTGACACAGGACCCCCAAAGGTGGACTCAGCACCAGTGAATGCTGAAGGGGGAGGGCCCCAGGTCAGACAGGTGGAGGGATATGTCACCGAAGCTGGGAATTATCTAGAAGCAGAATTATCTCCAGGCAGGCCTCACCGGCCACAGGAACGTCCTCAGGGGTGGACACCTTATGTGATCTCCATAAAACCCCCAGCCCCAGGCAACCCTCCCCACCCTACAGGCGTGCCACATCCCACCGGCTGAATGAGAAATAAAAACAAAACGTTTGGATGGAGACACTTTCACCCCCTCAAGGTCAGCCAAGGGAACTGTAATTATCCCGATCTACAGAGGCGGAAACTGAGGACAGGAGGGAGGGAAAGGACCTCCCTAAGATAACAGGCGGGGAGCAGGAGTGTGACACCAGGCCAAGAGGCAGCAGGGTGCCACGGAGGGCCACAGGGCAGAGGGACAACCAGGTCCCCAACAGCTCAGCCTTCCTCCCTGCAGGCTTGAGAAGCAGCAAGCCAGGGCAAGTCCCGGCTCAGGGGGAGAAGAGGATGACAGTGGGGCCGGCTCCTGGGTGACTTCAGCCAGGCCTGGGACAGCCCCTTGCCCTGACTCACACACCTCCGACTCTCAGCTGGGCCACAGGCAAGATGATCCTGCCCTCAGCCCAGCAGCCAGGTGCACTCTGACAGCTCTGTCCAGGGATTAACTACATTGGAGACCGTGGTCAACTGAAATCAAAGGGACCAAGTGCCCAAGAGGGGTACAGGGGAACCTAACAGTTTTGAACGGAGTTGGAGAAACCTGAGAGGGTTACAAATTGGGGCTGTGTGACCCTGGGCAAGCCACTGAACCTCTCTGAGCCTCCATTAGCCTGCCTGCAAAATGGGCAGATAGCAGTCCCTACTTCCTCCTCCCATTGTGGCCACTTTGCAGCAGCCCTAATGCTCCCTGGGTAGAGAGACGAGCTGATTTCCAACTCCTAGGAGTCGGGGAGCTATGGGGAAGGACGGGGGAGGTCAATGGACCCCTGAAGTCCCCCCTGACACCAGCACATGGGCAGGGAGTAGTTCCTGAACTGTCACCTCCCCTGTTCTCCCACCATCCCCTGAGGGCAGAGTTGACTCGGCCTCACCCCTACCCCCGCCCCAGGTGAGGGTTTGAAAAGCGCTCAGAACTTACAAATCTCAGGCCTTTGGTGTCTCGGTGTTTCTACAAACTGTTTCCCAGACAAGCGCCCTCGGAAAGATGTGAGGGAAGTGCAGGCGCTCGGTACCAACCCAGATCCTCGTTCTACCATTGGAGGGCTGTGACAAAAGGGGCTGCCAGTCCCGGCGGACGGAAGGCTGGGCACGGACTGCAGCCCCGGGGTCCAGGAGCCCCGGAGGGCCGGGACCTGTCACCCCCGCCTCCCTCCCCCAGGAGCTGACACGGCGGCCTCTGACCCCACCTCCCGGGAAGCTCAGCTGCTCAGAACCACAAAGCAAAACAAAGGGGCGCGGAGAGGAAGGAGCCACCGTGCCTCCCAATCACCGCGGGCGCCCGCGCCCCAACCCGCACCCTCCCGCGGCTCCTCGCCCGCTGCCCCGCTGGCCGCGGACCAAGGCCTGGGCAGCTCGGGTCCCTTGTCTCCCCGCGGCCGCCAGTGACAGCAGCCGGAGAAGCAGCTCAGGGGCAGCCAGGGATGGGAAAACCAGATGGCTCCGTCCCCCTCCCTCCTCCATCCCTCCCTCCCGGTGCCCGCGGGCAGGCGGCCCTCCGCAGGGGCCCGGCTCGCCCGGGCTCACCCCAGGGAAAGGGCTGCCTTTGTCTAAAGGTCACCACCCGAGCGCGGTGCCCGGGCTGGGCCCGGTGCCTCCCCTGCCCGGGCCGAGGGGGTGGAGGTGGGGGGCCGCCCTAAATCCCGGGAGGTGACAGGGGGTCAGGCTCCCCTCCCTCCTCCCTCCCCCTCCCCGGCCCCCCTCCGGGACCAGCCAGCCCGCTGGGGAGGGGGTCGGCTCCTTTCCCCGCCGGGGGTGCGGGACCAAGTCAACTCCTCTCATTGTTTAGGGGCGATGGGGAGGGGGGGGACCCGGTGGCCTCCCTCCACCTCCATCCCTCCGCAGCTGGCCGGGGGCCCCGTTTCTCCCCGGCAGCCCCGGGAGACATTTGGGGAGGGGGCGCAGGGGCCGGGCGAGAAGGGGAGATGAGGTCTCGCCGCCTCCGGCCGGGAAAGCACCGTCCGCTGCCCCGTCGCCCTCCTCTTCCCCGCAAGGCCGGGGAGGGCGCGGGGAGGAAGCCCGCGGGGCCGGGGAGGGGGTCTCCCGCCCCTCCCCCCGTGGAACGTTAGGTCTCGCCTCCCCGCCGCTCCATTGTATCCCCGGCAGCCGGCGGGAGGGCCGGGAGGCACCGGGCGCCGGGTCTGGGCAGGGAAGCCGGGTGGGGGGGTCCCCGCAGGCTCGGGGCGGCGGTGCTGGTAGGAGAGACGCGGGGGGTGGGGGCTGCCGGGGGCGGTGGGCGCCGAGCAGAAAAGGAGGCAGCGGACGCTGCGCCCCGGTTGGGGGGCTGAGTGTGTGAGTGCCGGGGGGGTGGGTTCGGCCCCGGCTCCGGCTCCCCCCACACACACCCTCGCCTCCAACCCCCACTCCCCCCTCGCTTTTGCGCCCTGTCACAGCCCCGACTCGCAGGTAGAGAGAGTTAAGAGATTTAAAGAGAAATTGCTACATTGTGAGAAACTCACCCTGATGTTTGAGCAGCCGTCGGCGCGGGGTCTCCGAGACGGCCCCGCACGGGCTGCACAGGGAGGACCCAGAAGGGGCCGACCGGCCGGGCCGGTCAGCGCACTGCCTGATCGCATGGCGGCCGCCCGGCAGCCTCCGCCGGGTCCCCGCCGCCGCCCTGCGCCGCGGCCCGGGCGCCCCGGCCCCGCGCCCGCTCCGGGGAGGACCCCTCGGGTTTGCAAAAAAAAAAAAAAAATTATTTTTAATTAAATGCAAAAGAAAAAAAAACCTTTACAGGTTTTGTGTTCCGCCCCCCCTTCCTTGTCCTCCTCCTCCTCCTCCCTCCGCCCTCGCTGGGGGCGGGGCCTGGGGCAGCCCCGCCCCTCTCCCGGCGCCGAGCGGCGGGCCCGCCAGCGAATGAGAGGCTGCGGCCGCGCCGGGAGGGGGCCCTTCGCTCCAGCACCGCCCCCTCCTCAGCCCCAGTCCCGGGGGTTTGGGGGCGCGCCTTCTCAGACTCCGGTGGAGTCCGGCGATTGCCTCTCACGGCGCTTGGCGTTGCGGGAGAGCTAAAGGGATGTGCGCCCCCAGACCACGGGCGCCCAGCCCGGCTGGGAAGGGGTCGCCGTGCGCCCTGGGCGCGCCCCCGGATTCGGGCGAGGGTCGCCGGGCGGGAAGACGCGGTGGTTTGAAAAGGCAGCGGGAGTCGCGTATGGAGCAGGAGGGAAGGTCTCGCCTGTGAATCCGCGGAGCCGGGAGTCCTAGCCATAAGGTGGAAGGTGGCGGGGGCTTTGGGGCGACTGGCCGGGACCCCGGGCTGGCTGATCGCTCCTCCCCGTCGGTCTTGGCCGAGCCGCGTCGGCCTCGCGGAGGGCGCCGGGGACCCGGGTCGGCCCTGCTGCAGAGCCGGGCTGGTGGGATTCCCAGGGCCCCACGTCGCCGCGATAGTGCTGGGCCCGTTTCCTCCCCACCTGGCCGTGGAAGCTTCGCGGGCGGCACACGGGTTCACACGTTCATCCAGGGAATGCATGGTGAGCGCCTACTGTGTGCCTTGTGCCGGGCCGAGGCCTGCCCTCCTGGGGCGCACAGGGGCACTTAGGGTCCCTTGGTACCTCCTGTCTCCCCAGTGCCTAGAACAGCTCCATGCACACAGAAGCTGCTCAGTAAATGTGTTGAATAAACCAGTGACTGAAACATACTAGTATCTCTATTTTTTAAGCTTTAGCATTTACTTGGTGTTTTTGTGACACTGTTCATATCATTTAAACATTTTTTTTCCTTTAAAAAAATTTTGTTAAGAGACCACAGTGGCCCAGGCCGGTGTGACTCAGTGGTTGAGCGTCAATCTGTGAACCAGGAGGTCAGGGTTCGATTGCGGTGGGGGGGCGTGCAGGAGGCAGGCGATGTGTGTGGTTCTCTCTCATCATTGATGTTTCTATATCTCTCTCTCCTTTCCTCTCTGAAACCAACAAGAAGTATATTTTTAAAAATATAGATCTTCCCCTTGAAAAAAAAGCAAGGTTTTGAGAAGAAAAAAAAAAGAGAGAGAGGGAGACCACAGTGGTTAAGAGCCCTGACCCAAGTCAGTGAGCCCCAGTTCACACCCTGCCTCTGCCACTTCCTTGCTGTGTGACCTTGAGCAGATGCACTGCCTCCATTTCCTCATCTTTAAATAATAGGCCTCACTTCATAGGGTCATTCGGAGGAAATGAGCTATGGAGAGAGCTGCACCTCGCAGGAAGTGCCAGATAAAGCGATGGCTGTTGTTATTATGAAAAAAGCAAACTTATCAATTTCAAAAGTGAACACCTGGGTGGCCCCCAAACAAGAGAGTGGTGGACTCCTGTTGTAAGTGGCCATGCACTGCACGTATGTGTCCCTTCGGAGGAAGAATAATAGATACACTGACACTTTATTTTTGTGTAGTTTGCCCTTCCATTGGCTATGATTGAACTACACCTTGGGTATTCATTAGCTAGTGCCAAGTACAATGTTTCCAGTCCTCAGTGCTGCCTCCTGGGCAGAGACCTCTCATAACCCCTCATCTGGAGGCTTTTAGCTACTCCCATCTGATAGTGCACAAAACTACATTGGCTCTCGTAGGCCTGTGGACTGAGAGGTCCCGGGTTCGATTCCGGTCAGGGGCATGTACCTTGGTTGCAGGCATATCCCCAGTGGGGAGTGTGCAGGAGGCAGCTGATCGATGTTTCTAACTCTCTATCCCTCTCCCTTCCTCTCTGTAAAAAAAATCAATAAAATATATATATATATATTTAAAAAAACAAAACAAAAAAAAAACTACATTGGCTCTGAGAGGAGAAGGGTTTTGCCCAAGGTCACACAGCCAGGAAGAGAGACCTGAAATCAGCTGGGTGTCACCTTTGTCTCTCATAGCTGCCAGCCCCTGGGTATATGGAACTTGGGGAATGGCTCTCTCAAAATTGACAGACTTGAGGCATTGCGGGGGGTGGGGGGGGGGGGGAGGGGGGAGGGGGTGACCAGGTTTATTCATTCATAGAAGAAATATAGTTTAAGTGTGTAGTGTATGCCAGCAATATAGTAGTGACCAAGAGCACCCTGGTTCCTGCCCCTTCCCCAACACACACTGTATATTAGGGAACACAGATATTGATCAAGGAAGTAAATAGGTCACTTAGCCTTGGTTTCTCCCCACCTCCATGGCTGGTCCCAGGTTTCCTGGTGCATTATGGCATCCCTCACCCCTAGAATGGTGCCTGGCATTCTATTCTGCTCAAGAAAAGTCTAGGTCCATTGAATAAAGAGAGAAACCATACCCACTCTCCCACAGACACACCTGGTCTCTTGGGGGGATGGTCTTGAGGCCAACAAATTGGAAGGGGCCTGGCTGGGTATGAAGGAAGCCAACAGATAGCCAGCCCCAATTGAAATCAGGGTTCGATTCCTCGGGGAGGGGGCGGGGGTTGTGGGAGGTGGGCGATGTGTGGTTCTCTCATCAAATGTCCAAGGCCAGTGTAGGATCAAATAGGGGCTCAAATAGGAGATCTGTCCTTTGGGGGTGACACCCCACTTCCCTTTGAGAAGCAGATGCAAGTTGCGAGTTTCAGGTTAACTGAGTTGGCAGTTGACTCAGATAGGTGAATCACCTGCCCCGGACGCCCCGCCAGGGTAGGGACTAATCCAGTATGCCTAGGTGTCACCAATTTTGTCTCTGAGTCACCAAATGAATTGTGGGCGGATCACTTCTTCAGCTCCTCCAATTTCTCATCTAGCCAATGGGAATGTATAGTCAGACACCAAAATCTGCTCCCAACCATTTTATTATGAAATTTTAAAATTAAATTTATTGGTTACTAGGGTCATTTAGGTTTCCAGTGTACATTTCTGTGATACCTGATCTGTATATTACATTGTGTACCCTCCACCCAAAGTCAAATCATCTTCCATCACCATACACTCAGCCCCTTTGCCCTTTACTACCCTACCCCATACCCTTCCCACACTGTTGTCTGTGTCTATACGTTTCAGTTTTATACCCCGTATTGTGACATTTTTTAAACATGGAAAAGTTAAACACATTGAAACCTAAATACCCACCATCCAGATGTGCCTGTTATGCTATTTGCTTCCCCACATCTGTGTATCTATCCATTCATCAAATCCATTTTATTTTTAGATGCCTTTAAAAGTAAGTGGCACGCCGGTGTGGTTCCGTGGTTTGAGCGGAGGCCCGCGAACCAAGAGGTTGGCAGGTGGATTCCCAGTCAGGGCACAGGCCCGGGTTGATCCCCAGTAGGGCATATGCAGGAGGCAGATGATAGAGCAGATAGATGTTTCTCTGTCATTGATGTTTCTATCTCTCTCTCTCCTTTCCTCTCTCTCTCTCAAAGCAATAAAATCATTTTTTTTAAATAAGTGTCCCACTTCTATTTACCTCCCCCTGAATAAATACATCACTAAGCAGGTAACCCTAACTCCCTGTTCTGAAAAATTCTGAGGACTGTAATAAGAACCCCCTGCGCTAGGTGCTGGCTGCTTTTTTTTTTTTTTTAAAGTACTTTGACATTTTATTTTTTTTTATATATTTTATTGATTTTTTTTACAGAGAGGAAGGTAGAGAGATAGAGAGTTAGAAACATCGGTGAGAGAGAAACCGATCAGCTGCCTCCTGCACATCTCCCACTGGGGATGTGCCCGCAACCCAGGTATATGCCCTTGACCGGAATCGAACCTGGGACCTTTCAGTCCGCAGGCCGAAGCTCTATCCACTGAGCCAAACCGGTTTCGAACTAGGTGCTGGCTTTTATTTAAACTTCCATTCTCTCCTCTTTCTGTGAAAGAGAAAGAGGTTCAGAGAGGTAATAGATTAGGATGGAAGAAGATGCCTCCACCCTTCCTAGACCAGCAGTTAAGCTGCTACCCTGGGCTCCGGGCACAGGATCCCTGCCTGTCAGTTTGGGACTTAACCCCACAGGAATCACAGGGAATAGACACCTCACGAATGTTTGCTGATGGAATCAAGGGCTCCAAAAAAGCTTGCTGTGAGGCAAATGGCTTCTCCTCTAGGCCCTTGCAGCCAGTCAACAAGCATAGCCCTATCAGTGGTTCTCAACCTTCCTAATGCCGCGACCCTTCAATACAGTTCCTCATGTGGTGACCCCCAACCATAAAATTATTTTCGTTGCTACTTCATCACTGTAAGGTTGCTACTGTTATGAATCGTCATGTAAATATCTGATAGGCAGGATGTCTTTTCATTGTTCACGACCCACAGGTTGAGAACCGCTGCTAGATATTGCACCGAGGATCATGAAAACCCCCTGCTCTCAACATGACCTTGGGTTTCTGGGTCCCTCACCTCAACCTTTAATAGACTGTTTTAACTGTAACTGTGCAGCTAAACAGGAGTGTCAGGAACACCCCATTTGCTGTGGAAGGGTCCCCAGTTCATGGCACAACTAGCCTGTCTTTTTCCATATCCAGCGCACTGGCTGCAGCCAGGAGCGCTCCCCTCCCCGCAAGTGCCACAGCGTTTCCGGTCCAATCCACTCGCACTTGGGGTCCTCCGCACCCCACCAGCTACCCAACAAGATCCCTTTACTTTTAACGGCGCCTTGCACCTCCTACCCGCCCAGCAGCCCAGCTCCTACCCTGCAGGACCCTGATTAATGTCTAGCTTGATCGTCCTCGCTTTACTGAGGTTTTTGGGGTTTTTGTGTGTGTGTTTTTAATACATGGGTTGTGCCTCTGAAAGTCTTAAACAATGCCCACCGCGGTCCTCCCTCGCACCGGCAGCTGCAAAGTTGAAAACTCTGCAACCCAAGTTCTTGGTCCGGGAAGGGTGCAGTTTTCAGCCGAGCAGCACACACTTAAGATCCGTGTGTTTTTCTGTAATGCATATAAAATATTTCAATAACACGGGCGAACAAAACAAGAAAAAGCCTTGCCCAATCCTAAAATACACCTGGCGCCCTTCCACGCTTCCTTCGATGGGGCCTGAGAGGAGAAAGTTTCCATCACAGCCTTTTCCGCGATCCGAGTTTTAGCGCCGGGCGCGGGAACGAAGGGAGGATCAAAGGGCACAGATTCCGGGGCGACCTGCGCCCTCTGACCGCGCCCTTGAAATATGACGGGTAGAGCCGCAGTGCACACCCCGGCTCCCAACCCGGCCGCCGCTCCGAGAACAGAGACCTGGCGAGGCGACCGAATCAGGCAGCTGCGAGCCCAGCCCGGCCTCGGGTCCTCAGCGCGGCAAGTGCGGGGGGCGGGGTCTGGCCGCCCATTGGCCCAGGCCTGGGGGTGTGGCCACCGCTCAGACCCGCCCCCCGCCCCCGCGGGGTCCTGTGAGCCTCGCGCCGGCCCGAGGTATTACGCATCGGAGGCGGGGCCAGGGTTTGTTTACACGTCGCGATTGGTTGGATTTGAATCGCCCCGACGGGGGCGGGACTCGGAGGGCCGGGGCCCTGCCTGACAGCTTCGGGGCTGCCAATGCCCGCGCCGCCTGCACCGCCCAAGCTCTGGGACCGCGCAGATCGGGGTGCCCTCGGCCGGCCGATGCGAGCAGCGGGGGCCGGCGGGCTGAGGCTTCCGCCCGTTACGTGATAAACACTAACCACGGGGTGGGGAGCATGGTTTTTGTTTTCATAGAAATGCATTAGGCAAAACAAACTTGGAAACAATCTAGCTGTCCGCGGATGGGGCTCTCAAGTAAGTTGTGGTCCGACCCACAATCGGACACGAAGTAACCGTAATATGAGGAAGCAACACATGCACCGGCACGAAATGAGCTATGTATCCAGTCGAGGGGAAAAAAGCAGACAAGGGAGCAGAGTATGTATTAATATGAAAGGTGCGGGGTGGGGGGAGGTGTGTTGACAAATACAAGCTTTGCTTGCTAAATGCCCAGAATATCTATCTTCCAAAGAAGAAAAATAAATGGTAACAGCAGTTGTCTGTGGGGAAGGAAATAGGGTAGGTGGAGGGTAGATCTGATTGTCCTTTTGTAAGTTTGAACCTTGTATCATCCATTCAAAGAAACAGGTAACAATGTAAATAAAGCGGATAGAGCATCTGCAGGAGGACTATGGGGTCGTGGGTTCCATTCGGTCAAGGGCAAGTGCCTCGGTAGCAGGCTCAATCCCCTGCCCTCCCCAGTTGGGTGCGTGCGGGAGGCAACCAATGGATGTGCCTCTCTCACATCAAAGTTTCTCTCTGTCTCTCCCTTTCCCTTCCACTCTGAAAAATCAGTGGAAAAATATCCTCGGGTGAGGATTTAAAAAAAATAAAAATATGAAGTTATGAGAACTCTCCCTTTGCATCCATACTTTAACCCTAAGAAAACTCAAAACTCTGACTTGGTTATGAAGGTCAGTGGCCTGCCCAAGCCCCACCCCCTCCACTTTGGAACTGAACCACCAGTGGGTCCCGGCTGCCTGTCGCTACTTGAGCCAATTCAGCAGAGACAGGATTGAATCATATGTGAGCATTTATTCCAATACTGCTGGCAGCATGGGAGAGCGGCAGGTCATCCAAGGAAATGGGGATTTTTAACTCCCATGTCTCGAAACTCTATCTCCCCTGCCCGGAAACCAGCTGCTTATATTGGTAGGACAAAGATTGCATGGGGAGCCCTGTCCAGTTTGCCTCAGTGGATAAAGCATCCGCCCATGGATTGAAGGGTCCCGGGTTCGATTCCGGTCAAGGGCACGTACCTTGGTTGCCGGTTCCCTGGCCCTGGTTGGGGTGCATGCAGGAGGCAACCAATGGATGTGTCTCTCTCACATTGATGTTTCTGTCTCTCGCTCTCCCTTCCACTCTCTCTAAAAAATCAATGGAACCGAAACCGGTTTGGCCCAGTGGATAGAGCGTCGGCCTGCGGACTGAAGGGTCCCGGGTTCGATTCCGGTCAAGGGCATGTACCTGGGTTGCGGGCACATCCCCAGTGGGAGATGTGCAGGAGGCAGCTGATCGATGTTTCTTTCTCATCGATGTTTCTAACTCTCTATCTCTCTCCCTTCCTCTCTGTAAAAAAAAATCAATAAAATATATTTTAAAAATTAAATAAATAAATCAATGGAAAAATATCCTTGAGTGAGGATTAACAACAACAACAAAAAGATTACATTGGGAGGTGGGCAAAAGGAATGAGAATGGGCAGAATGGTTACACGTTACCGCCAATTCGGGCTGGGGTATGGGAGTACAAAGGGCGGGCACCCCCAGGATTGCTCCAGATTGCTTCAGCAACAGGTTGTTAATCTTCCCACGATGCTAGGCAGCAGGAAAGGAGAATGGACTGCATTCGGAGGTTTAACTCCCATGTCTCCAGGCACACAACTCTCACCAGGTTGGAATGAGCTTTCTCAGAACAGAACAATCATGTCAACAGAGCGTGATTAGTATTTCTAATAATGATGGCCAGTCCACACTATTCTATTTCTGCCCCTAACAAGTGCAGTGGCATGGGGGTGCGGGGAGGCACACTGGGAGTGAATTCCCTCACCTGTTCACCAGATATCCAGGCCCAGATCAAGAAAGTGGGTTTTTTTGTTGCTTTAACATCCCAGCCTCAAGGGAGGGAGGTGGGGGGCACTTCCTGGTTGAGGAGGAGGAGGAGGAACAGGCCTGTCTTCTTAGGAAAGAGAAGGGAAAAGTCAAGCCTCGGAGAGGACCCTTTAAGGGAAGCCATGCCAGGGTAGAGGGGAGAGCTGCCTGGCTTTGACGCTTATTATTATGTTTGCTCCAGGAGATCTGGAGATGAGGATGCAAAGGACTTCCTGCAGCTAATGAGTTGGGGCTTGTTACGGAAATTAGTTGTAAAGGCTTTCTCTGTGTGCGTAAGTCCGCCACAGGGTTTGTGAAACGTGGTTTTTTTTTGTTTTTTAAGTATATTTTATTGATTTTTTTACAGAGAGGAAGGGAGAGAGATAGAGAGCCAGAAACATCGATGAGAGAGAAACATCGATCAGGTGCCTCCTGCACATCTCCCACTGGGGATGTGCCCGCAACCCAGGTACATGCCCCTGACCGGAATCGAACCTGGGACCCTTCAGTACGCAGGCCGAGGCTCTATCCACTGAGCCAAACTGGTTTCGGCTGAAACGTGGTTTAGATAGCTGTGCAGGTCACACATGCCTGGAGTGAACATGTACTGGGCCGCGAGATGATGCAGTTACAAGTAGGACTTACCTATGCCGGCCCAGGTACATAGATAAAGTCAGTGAGTGCCCCGATGACCCTAGCACAGGGGTGGGCAAACTTTTTGACTCGAGGGCCACAATGGGTTCTTAAACTGGACCGGAGGGCCGGAACAAAAGCATGAATGGAGTGTTTGTGTGAACTAATATAAAATCAAAGTAAACATCATTACATAAAAGGGTACGGTCTTTTTTTTTTTTAGTTTTATTCATTTCAAACGGGCCGGATCCGGCCCGCGGGCCGTAATTTGCCCACGGCTGGTCTAATCTCATCCCTGGTTTACAGATGAGGAAACTGAGTCACAGAGAGGTTACAGAATTGCCCAAATCAGGAGCCACAAGGATTCGAACTCAAGCAGCCCTGGTCCAAAGTTCATACTTTATTTTTTTTTAATATATTTTATTGATTTTTTTATAGAGAGGAAGGGAGAGGGATAGAGAGCCAGAAACATTGATGAGAGAGAAACATCAATCAGCTGCCTCCTGCATACCCCCCACTGGGGATGCACCCACAACCGAGGTCCATGCCCTTGACCGGAATCGAACCTGGGACCCTTCAGTCCGCAGGCCGACACTCTATCCACTGAGCCAAACCAGTCAGGGCCAAAGTTCATACTTTAATCACCATATTACACTTGCCCCTAAAACGTTTCTGGCTTTTGTTGCATTGTTTAAAAAGATATATGAAGTTCTGAATACCTGAAACCTATATGATTTTATTAACCAATGTCACCCCAATAAATTCAATACAAAGGAAAAAAGCTATATGAAGCTTGATGCAGATTCTTTTTTGGGTGTGAAGGCTGAAGAATTTTTTTTTAATTTATTGATTTTAAAGAGAGAGGGGAAGGAAGAGAGAGAGAAAGAGAGAGAGAGAAACATTGGTTTGCTGTTCCACTCATTTATGGTTTCATTGGTTCATTCTTATATGTGCCCTGACATGGGATCAAACCCTCAATGCTGGGGTCCAACCCCAGCAGGTCTAGGGGTCCCCAAAGGTGTGGACAGAGTCGGTGAAGAAGGAATGACACGGAGACAGCGTTCAGTTGATCAGCAGCCTAGCCAGGATCTCTAGCCAAGTTCTGGTGTTTATTGTCTTGTTACATCTGTATTTATACCAGTTGATTTTAATCCTGTCAATTTCTATTGCAAAGGTTAGGGCGTTTCTTATCTCCATTCCAGGAAGTAAAGATTATGTAGCTTAAGCGTGATTGTTCACAGTTAAAGTGATTAACTACCCGCCTGGCACTTAGTTAAGGGGTTTTATCCCCTCCCTAACTCCAGGGAAAAATCCCCACCTGGGGAAACAACCTTTCTGGGAGAGGTGACCTTGGCTAAAACACATAGCACTAAGGGGAGCAAACATATTAAGAACAGTATGCTATATATGCCAGGTCCCTTGAAACATATGCTGTGCAGATGTTTCTTTCCTGCAGCGACTGTGTCAAGCAGCAAGGATGGACCGGCTTCCGGCACCTCAACATTGGCATATCAGGAGGACACTAACCAACTGACCAACCTGGCCAGGGCAAGAGAATTCCTGGTGGTTTTCCTTTATTCTATACCAGGGCCAATTTCATTTTGTGACGTTCCTTTCACAAAGGCAGAGTTTTGCCCTTGGCCCTCCAACCCCTCTCACCACGAAACGCGTGTCTGGTGCTTACTGTGTGCCATAGACGTGAGCTCATAGACGCGAGCTCAGTGCAACCTTCCAACAGCCCTGAAGTCAGAGTCGTCCTTCTCATCTCACAGATGAAGACTCTGAAGCACAGACAAGTTAAATAACTGGGCCAAGGTCCCACATCTCTTTGCAAAAAAGAAGATCAAGTCCAAGAATGGGTCCGGCCGCCGTGGCTCTGTGGTTGAGCATCAACCTGCGGACGAAAGGGGCCACGTGCTAACCTGACAGGCTCAGGGGAGGCCTGCATGGCCGTCTTGCAGCCTAAAGTCACCACAAAGGATGGTCTGAAATTAAACTTTAACTAAAAGCAGTGATGGTGGGTAGTCACCTCCTAGGCCGCTATCTACACTGACGAGGTCAACCTTTACCTTAACTGAGCCTGTCTGTCTTTTTTCATCTATAATATAACATATCCTTTGAAATGTCTGGGTAACTTGTAACTTCCCTTTTTCCAGACCCCTTGGGGCACAACCTAATGTGCAGGACAGATACCACAAATTCCTTCATTATCATGTTAATTGTTCCTGGGCCCACCTAAGTATGTGTCTATCATTTTACTTTTTATCCAATCCCAGGGGTTTCCTCATTTGCTTTCTCCCGCCTCTCTAGTCTATCACCAATGGATTTCATGTAACCCACCTACATCCCTTTCCTTTGACTGCAATGTATAAATACAGATGTAACCCGCCATTCTCCGGATTATTATCTCAATTCGTTGAGGTCCTGCTTCCCAGCATGTGTCGACAGTTTGGCTCAAATAAACTCACAAAAATTCTTTACAGGTTTCAGTGGTTTTTACGTTAACAAACCTATGAACCAGTAGGTCACAGTTCGATTCCGGGTCAGGGCACATGCCCAAATTTAGGTCTGGATCTCCAGTGTGGGGCGTGCATGAGGCAGCTGATCAATGATTCTCTCTCATCATTGATGTTTCTCTCTCTCTCTCGTCCTCTCTGAAATCAATAAAAATCTATTTTTTTAAAAAAAAAAAAAAGTCCAAGAATGGGCCAGTCATGGCAGGAGAGGAAGGAAGATGTCTAAGGTTGAGAAACACAGAAAGGAAATTCAGCTAAACACTAGGCCGGGGAACGTGAGAGAGGCTTTAGTGAGGTGGCAGTGCTGAGGTCAGTCGGCCAGTCATTGGGGAAATGCAAATCAAAACCACAAGGAGAGACAATTCCCCACTCGCTAGAATGGCCATAATCCAAAAAGGGGGAAATGGCACGCGTTGGGAGGATGTGGAGAAATCAGACCCCTCACCCACTGCTGGCGGGTGAATTGGTGCCAGGGATGGAGAACAGCTTT